>NC_046363.1:14254418-14488497 GCF_011125445.2 Fundulus heteroclitus
TATATTTCATTTGTCTACGCAGGGACTTTCTCATCACGAGATAGGCGTCCAGTTTAGTCTATTTCTGGCCTCCCCTGATCATAAACACAGACCTTAAATGAACCATAGCTGCCTAGAAACTAAGCATCTGTTTGGTGGAGGCTAGGGGCGTAACGAGTGGCACAAGGTCTCGTGAAATTAAAACACGACATTTCTCCTGAAAGTGAAGTCTGTCTCTTGAGCTATTATCATAAGCGCTGGATATGGAGGGCTTCAAGCCTGGCGGCCGGTTTGAGACTGCTGTTGTGAAGAAAGACAGGAAGCAGTTCTCAGCTGTCATTCGACAAAGTCAGAGAATAAGGGCCGCGCTTCCACATTACTACTGCCGGCTACATTAACATTCAAGAAGTCATTCGAGAAATGTTTTGCACAGCAGCTTTTTGGGTATATGGCAGAAAAAGGAAAGGAATATAGACAAGGCTTAGGGTTGAGATGTAATATTGTGGGGAACTGTATGTTAACCGTTAAAATTTTAACAGGATAATTTACACTGAATGGGGACTTTTCCTTTACAGCAGAATCTGTAAAAACGCAATTCATTTCAATATTATTTATATAGCGCCAATTCATGAAACATGTCATCTCAAGGCACTTTCCAAAGTCAAATTCAATCAGATTATATAGATTGGTCAAAAAAAAAAAAAATCCTATCTAAGGGAACCTAGCAGATTGCATCAAGTCTTGACAAGCAGCATTCACTCCTGAAGGAGCGTAGAGCCACAGGGAGAGTCGTCTGCATTGTCCATGGCTTTGCAGCAATCCCTCATACTGAGCATGCATGATGCGACAACAGGATGGAAAAACCTCCAGTTCTGGGACGGAGTTAAAATTTGCATCAATCAGAAGCTTTGTAAATAATTAATAGCACTGATTGATTTTTATGAAACCACCAAAAGCTATTTGGCACAATAAGCACATTTTTTTTTTCAATTTTAACAAATTAATTAATGACTGAATCAATAAACAGACATACAGTTTGTATAACGACAACAAATAGCAGTTTCTACATCAAGTTACTGGAAACTGAAGTGCGGCGGTTCATCTAACCACATAGATCTAGTAAACTAGCAGCTTCACATGTAATACTTGTCTAAATATTAAAAACATGTTGGGGGAGAAAGTGTAATATTTTTTTTAGATTTTATAAAGTGGGATTTCTGTAGCTTAGTTGTTGTTGTTTTTTTTTCAAAAGAATTCAACCTCTTTGTGTCACTCTCTACAGTCACCGCATTTTAGTAGAAATGGGATTTTTAAATCCTCTACATGAAATCTATTTTTTCTTAACACCTCACCCTCCATTTTGAACGCTTCATAAATAACCAAAATGCAGCAAAGTAGAAACAGAATACCTTTCAGGACTAAAAGTAGGCGGGCGCAGCAACACAGACACAAGTTCAGATACATGGATAATTTCTCCTCACCTCGTCGGCACATCTCAATCGACCACCTATATTATCTGGCTTAAGATCTTTAAACGTAGGTGCTCCGCAGTAATAACAAGCAGTGTAGTTTCCTCTCAAATACAGCGGCACCTTACTTTTACTCCCTTCATCCAGTGCTTGCTAATCAAATTACAGTTTCTTTACATGGCGCTGGCCATTTTGCCAACATTTTTCACTCCCAAAAATCCAGAGTTGACAGCAGCAGTTTTTAAAACTTCTTTCAGCAGTCAGCTTTCAGACTTAGCAGCTCTGAAGGGGACCTGATTATAATTTTAGGCATGAAAGGCATCTTTGTGACACAGACATTTAAATTCAACTGAAGACATGTGAACTAAGTGTAGTGGTAATATTTGCATGTCCAACACCAGGACCAAAAACAATACTGGCTTCATTAGACCGGAACCTAAAAGTCCTGGACTGGAGCATCTCTTTTTATGCAACAAAAAGAATCAAAAACACAAAACATGAAGTTGCTGACTACCCACATTCATAGCAAACAATATGATAAAATTACTTTGCAAGTAATGATCTAGAGCCATACGCATACTTGCGTGCAGGCATACATCATTTATGTATGCTTGGACCCCTGAAACGTCCTGTCTTTTCACAGGCCATCAGTCTTGCCAGGGCGACACATTTAGCTCTAGCCGCTGCCTCCGCCTTTCCAAACTTCTGCGTGTTTCCAGAAAAGAGCTGGAAACCCCTGATTGCTGGATTTGGCACGCACGACCCACGTTGGCCCCCAAATTCCCGCTAACAAATAACCTCCATAAAAGACCTCTCTTACTGTAATGTCGTGCTGTGTGTGGTCTGGGCTGCCCCCGAAAATGTCCCAGATGATGAGGTGGAGACACAAAGACATGAACGGGCCTCGGACAATCGGCTGTCCCCACGTAGCGCCTGCAGTCAGCAGGAGCGGGGAAGCACGCCGCCAAAGAAATCTCTGCTGACTCATGAGGACGACCCAGTGAACTGTCCCGTCATCTAATTACGCCGTCGAATTAGGACCCTGGTTACAGAGGCCTGTCCAAGCTCCGTGAACCAGAAAAAGGTCCGGCGAGTTTAGCAATCTCCTTATGAATGCATTGATTAAATAAGGAGAGTTTTTTCCATTAACTTTCCAGCAAAGGGTTTTCCATCTGCACTCTGTACTACCACCATTAGAAAGAATCAAACAGGTTTAAAGGAAGATGAGAGATGGAGGATGACAATTAAGGCAATATGTGGAATAATGGATATAAAAAAAGACTGTGTGTACAGCAACCACCACACCAGTGTGCGTTCACTCCACACTAGCAGGTATCTAGCCCAAATCACCTGCTCTGTTGAAAAAGACTGGCTTGTTATGCTATCAGACTAACAACCCTTTGTGTTAAGGCCCATTCATACCTCACGTAAAAGACGGATACGTGTGGAGTGTTTCATACGTTCTAAACGTCGATTTTGTCCGTATTTTGACACGAAAATTGGGAGCTTACGATTACGGACGAAACGGATCAATACGGAGCAATACTACCGGAAACGGTGGGGGCGCTATTGAGTTTGTAGTACAACATGTCAACAAAATCACGAAGAAGGTTAGAATTCTGGGCTTTAAACAATGGTGAGATTCGAGGAACGACTTGCGGAGCTTTTCGGCAACTACCCACACATATGATGTGTCGTGTCCGGGGCACAGGGACAAACAAAAAGTTTACTTACGGAGCAAATATCACGTGTTGGACCGTCGCCATGTTTGATCAGTGACGAATCATTGGCGCCCAGCACTGCCACCTAGAGCAAATATTGGTTATTGCGCACCTCAACGGATGGAGGTATGAAGGAGTCAACGGATAGAACGTACGGACAGAAATACAGATGTGTAGGCCAAACGTAGGGTATGAATGGGCCTTTAGTCGGGCATTTGTGAAATGGAGCAAGGTCAAATTCAATTTTCAATGCAGGATATGTCAGGAAAATTAAGGTCAGACATTCAGACAAACTTTACATACAAGGGTTGTAATGAGAGCCTGCGGAACAAGACTTGACTTAATTAAAACTCCACAGTATTTTTCTTTAAAGTGAAGTTTGTCCCACGAAGCACGCAGTTGTTACTGTCAGCATCTTATGTAACTTATTTGGGAGTCCTGAATATGAGGCCGTGAGCCCCAGTATCTTTGTGAGACTCTTATTTTGAAGAAAATAGGTAGCTCCTGAGTTGTCCTGTCGTATTGACAGAGACAACGAGCAAAGATTTCATGTCAAGCTAGCAGACAGTATTGTTACAAAAGCATTGAAGAAGCCTTCACCACCTTCCAATCCTTTGCGCAGCAGCTTTTTGGGTAATTTGTTGAGAAAACAGACAGAGTGATAGACAAGCTATAGACAATTTGTAAGCATTGCGAAAAGATTTAGCCGCTAATGATACTAAGGAGCATCCTGTGGGTGCTTCCTGTTGGCGCTAAGATAAAAGGATATTTCACTGCTTTTGATCTACTCTAGTTCAAAATCAAATACTTAAACCGATCAAACTTCAAATAGAAAAAAAATCTAAATGATTTAAAACATAGTTGGAGCAAATGAAGCCTTTTCTATTTAATTTGTTAAAACACAAAGCACAAAATACTTTGGATGAGTCTGAGGGAGCTAGACTCAGATAGGAGCCTCAGATGAAGAGCAAGCAAACCTGGGTTCATTTCAGATCTGTTTCACCTCTGGCCGACATATGAACGGGTTGGAATTCACAGAGGAAACACGCACGACAGCAGACATTTTACCAACATATATTAATGGGAGTAAAGCCTTTCTGTCACTGACTGCCAGCACATTCTGGACAGCAAATGTTCTCTTAGACCACTGTTGATCTGAGATTATTGTCCAATTATAGTGTGTGTGTGTGTGTGTGTGTGTGTGTGTGTGTGTGTGTGTGTGTGTGTGTGTGTGTGTGTGTGTGTGTGTGTGTGTGTGTGGTGGGGGGGGGGAGCTATGGATGGAGCAGAGACATTCTAATTGGGCAAAGAAAGAGTGACAATGCTGCCTGGATTTTGTGAATAGTGTGGCGATGGTCCATTTGCTCTTTGGCGAGGCTTGGCAGTGGCTGTGTGGTTACAGATTGAATTTAACCTAACAAGCTCAAAATATTTTCTGCATTACATTTCATTTGTTTGATGAAAAAGTGTTTTTTTTTTATTAGTGTTGTAGATGCAGCAAAACACTAAAGTGTTTTAGTGTTTTAGATGCAGCAAAGAGAGAAACATCTTATTGTGAACTAAAAGCAATACATATTTATGACTAACAGGAACTGAATAAAGAAAACTGCAAAGAGAAGTACTGCTTTACTACAGAAACCGGGTGTAGGTAAAGGGCTGTGCTAGTCAAAAACAATTGCAAGCTATTTCAAATATAAAATCGTCACTAACACATACTTTTGATATATATGTATTTAAAAGTTGGCACTTTCTGACAGTATAGAAACATTTTTAGTTACACTTCTTTTCTTTTTGGTTGTTGCTATGTTTCAGTAAAAACAGGTGGTTACAACCCTTTCCAGTTTTTTCCTCAGAGCTTTCTTTTTTCTGACTGAAAATCTCTTTTAAAGTTAAACAACTGCGCAAAATACGAAAATTGATTTTCAATTTACTCTTTACGCTTTACTGTTAATGCATGTCATTGTAGCATCACATTTTCTCAGTCATAAATCTTTGGATAACCCCCACAACTTTACATTATTTTTCACATTTCTGTCCCCTTCGGTGGAGCACTTCCTCTCCTGTTTTGCTAATTCTTGGTTCCTACATTCCTCTGCCGTTCACAGCTGAAGTTTCACAAATCTGAGCTGTCCTACTTTTTCCAGAGAGAGAAAGGGAGAGGATGGGGAGAAGGCTAAAAGAGAGGGAAATGCAGTCTGTATGACCTACATGAGTCCAGAAGCTGTGTTTAGTTCTGGCCAGATGAAATAGCTAGAGGCGGCAACATAGCTGTCTTTGTGCGACACCCGAACACAAGCAAACACGGACATTTGCATATTCAAAGCTGTATGTACACTCTTGAGAATAAAAATGATTATAAAAAAGCCACACCTTTAACTTATTGTACAAAAACTAAACATCTCCAAATATATGAACCTAAATAACTTCAGAGCAATTCTTAATTCATTTTATATACTTGACTACCACCTTGAATTTTCTAGGGTATTCAAATTAGTATCTGGAGTAAATTATCTGTATGCGTTCACCTGGGAATAAATTAATCTCACAAAGCATTGACATTAGGGAGCAGGACCCAGGAATGGACCAATAAATATTTTCATTCGTTGTTCCATCCAATAAAAATGCACCCACTCAAAGAGAGTGATGTTAATTGCTGTCACAGAAGCAATAGGCGATCAAACATTTCTAATTTGTATTCTATAGTGAGCATAAATCTAAACTAACCATGCACATCACCCTGGAAACACCATCCCCATGGAGACACGTGGTGGTGGTGGTGGCGGCATCATGCTGTAGAGAAACTTGTCAGAGTTGATGGGATGATGGATGGAGTCAAATACATGGTAAATCAAGAAGAAAATGAGTAATAGAATGTAGAGTGTTGCCAATGTCCTCGCATGCAATGAAATAAAACATGTTATACAGTGTTAAAAGAATTTAAAGGAACACTTTGAAAACATATCCGATCTCAACCCAATAAAAACCCATTCTGGATCTCGATACTGATACATTTTTGTGCGGAATGTTGTATATATATATATATATATATATATATATATATATATATATATATATATATATATATATATTGTTTGTTTGTATATCTGGAGTGTGTAAAGCACATCATTTCCCTCTGAGATTATAAAAGTATTTCTGATTCTGATGTGTTAGGAATCAAAGGCTGTCACTTCATTTGATGACAATGATCAACCCAAAGATGGCTTAATCCAACGTCACCAAGAAACTAAAACTGAAAAACCGATGTGCAAGGCTAGTCCAATTTGCCGAAACGTTGTATGGCCCCGCCGTGCTTGTATGCATGCCTGAAAATGTCAGGACATGCTCCTTAGGATATGATGGCTAGTGCCAGGGGTTCCCCCTCCAAGATCGTAACCAGGTCAGCTTGTTGTGTCGGATGATGGACCCAAACATGATGTCCCAGAGATGTTATATTAGCATTAAGGACAGTCAGTGGTATACTGCTTGCATACTTTTACCAAATGATCTTGAGCATTATCATGCACTTGAAGGTGCCCAGGACCCACCGCACCAGTCAAAGGTCTAGCAATGAATCTGGTGATTTCATCGGATACCTAATGCCAGTCAGAGTGCCATATTTTATCCTGCACAGGTCTGTGCATCCCTCCAGGGATATGCCTTACCAGAACAACACTGACCCACCATCAACCTAATTACGCTAAACAATGTTGCAGGTCTGCTTTCAAAAGAACAGGACAATAGTGCCAAACCCATGAGTTCCATGGTGCCGGGCAATGAACACAGCATCTGATAGAGGACATCCGGCTCTAAGGCCACCCTCATGAAGCCTGTTTTGATTAGTTCGATTGGACACATTCACGCCAGTGGCCCTCTAGAAGTCAGGCTGTAGGGCTCTGGCAACAAAGGCGCATATACCCATCCTACTGATGGGTTTGGGACCTCCAATTACCCTTTACAGCCCTCCTAAAGTAACTGACTGTCTCCTGGAATCTCTTCCATGTTCCTAAAAGATATTGAGACTTTGTTGAGAGAAACGGCAAACCTTCTGGCAATGGCATACATTGATTGCTAAACTTTTTTTATTCCGTCATGATACACAGAAATCGGTGACATATCCTAGATGCCCTAGATGCCCCCGGAAATCGGGGGCATCTAGTCACCCTACCGGAGGGGCGAAGTGATATTACACACTTAGGAAGAATATTTAGTTTGCCTTATAATCCGGTGCGCCTTATAGTCCAAAAATACAATAATACAATTCCCCAGTGCTTAGACACTCATGAACTATCATTCAGTGCAGCTCTTGGTTACAGGTGACCAACATTTTGCACGACAATTAAATTTGTACAAGTAAGGAACTGCTTCTCTGATTCTAATGGCCTTTGTCTGGTGCCAATTTAACAGGCCAATTTTTTTAAACCAACCCCTTCCCCAGACTAATCATCTGAGCTTACTTTAGTTTCTAAACAGAACATGTGTTTGTGGCTGTTTGTGTTAGTGTCTCTGTTGCAGTAGGGCAGTAGCAGGTCTAGCTCGCAGGTCCAAGCATGTTTCCATTTAGCAGCTTGGGAAGAATATAGCACTGACACATGAGATGTTCCAGACTAAACCGCAACCTGCCTGGCTCGCCTCCAAGTCAGATTTGTACGACAGCAGAGAAAAATTTGTATTTCACAACAGCGAATGTTACAAATGCACTCGGTCACTCAATGGTCTGTATGTAAGCAGGTTTGCTTATGTCTGAGAGTGGAAGAGTGCAGTATAAAAAGGTTCCTGTAGTGCTGGCAGGTTCTTTTTACCTCTGCTACAATGCATGCAAGTGAAGAACTGACTGTGAGACTAGAAACAATACGAAGAATAAAAGGCCCAACATGCCATGCATGGTTTAGATAAATGCACATGAATGCACACATGGACAAACTCAATAAAACGGCATGTTTAGTGGTATTATTTATGTTTGCAAATAATCACAGACAGATAAACCATCTAAGGCACAAATACACTTTGAATCAGACTTATATGTGCTGCCAGAATCACATAAACTTTGCTATCCTGTCATTACATTGCACAAGTGCCTGTGTGTGTGTGTTTAATTTCACGTTGGGATCCGAAGAAAAGCGAGCAGGCTAATGGATGAGTGAGCTAGCAGATTTCTGGCGCTCCCTCACCTTTGATCTCCGCACAGCGCGCCTTGCAGAACGCATCAGCTCGGCAACGAGAAGCAGAGCTCACACAGACGTAAACACACCGTCAAGCTCTCTCGCCGGGGCACATGCAAAAGCGTTTCTGCTCGTAAAGCCGAGCGTGCATGCACGTTACGCCCACACCGCATGCACAAAGATACACGTACCCCGCTTTTAAACACACACACGCACACGCACGCACGCACACACACACACACACACACACGTATCCACATGGCCACAGATGTTTTCACACATCGAGGCCAACAGTTTGGCCACTGATAGCATTCCAATGTTTTACAGTGGAAAAATCTGCCCTTTGACACACAAACTACTCCCAACATGGTAACAGCAACAAAATAACATGGTTCTCTGCAGCAAGGAGGCGCCAATCCATGGCCATGGTTTACATGTAGTGTATTTATAGTAACATGCTGACGATTCCTTTTAAGTACCGTAACTGAACTTAAGTAAAGTCACTTTTATTAAATCGGATAAATCTGGTAATGCTTTTTCTGCAGTTATTGCTGCTTCACAGATTATGTTCTGTCGCTGTATTTTCTCTTCATAGAAATTACACCTGGGCCTGAACTTCTTGGTTTAGCTGTTACCTTCCTGGCGGGGGCGATTGGCAAAGATAGATTTCACTATTTGCTCAGAGCCCACCTGTTTAGCTGTGTCGCTCTCCTGAATGAAGTCACTAAAGGAGTTAGACACAGAAGTTCAACCTTCCTTTCATTGCTTTCTTCTTCTTAAAGGGGAGTCCCTCTTTCACACTGTCCTAAAGTGCCTCAGTGTGGGGAATTGCTGCTCAGCAGAAATTGATTTACAATCAATGACGCAATGCACCATCCTGGGAATCCTTAAATAAAATAATTACGAAAAGCTTTACTAGTTAGTATTATAATATGAATTTTACTGCATTGTAATTTAACCAGGATAAAATTGGGATGTATGTAACTGAATTTTAATTTCCCTATATAAGTAGACTTATTTCATCAAATATTTATTTATAGAAAATTGATATGTTTGTCTTTTAAAGTGTGTTGAGGTTCTAGTTGTTGTGAACTGGGTCTATGTAAATAAAATAAAAGGAACTGAATTAAATTAAAGAATGTCCACAAAATGTAACTTTACTCATGCTGACGTTTGCGTATGATTTTCAACGACAGTAGATCAACGATTTTTTGTAAGTTTGACAAAAAAAAAAAAAAGGTTTCTACTGATAAACAACATCAACCCATTTGCCACTGGAGCCAACCAAAGTAGATTATGATAGCAAGCAATTTTTAAAACCTCCTTCACAGTGCAGAAAACTATGACGCTTCACTAGCTCTGATACATTTTTTTCCTGCTACTCTGCAAATAAGCAGTCGCTCATCTGCACTCACAATTAACTCAGACTAACATTCCAACCTTGTGTTACTCCTCCATATGTCCATGGACTGCACTACGCCCTGGCCTGGTCTAGCTGCAGGCTTTGACTAAAGCCATATTTACACTACCCTTGTTAAACCGATCCGTGCCGAGCTCGGTCCGAGCTTGGATCAGTTAACCAAGCCGAGCTTGGTTCTGACAACCGTATACACGTCACGCTATCTCGGTTCCTTGGTTTCCTCGCCTCCTAGTGACGATCTGCGGTACTACTGCTCTCTGGGTTTGAAGGAAGGACTCAAACAAATAAAAATGGCGGCGTGTGTAACATTCAGGCAGTTATGCTTGGTGATACGTCGTTGTTTGCGGCGAGTCAGGCGAAGACAGCAACCATTGGTGAATTTACTTGACAGAGTCGGCTTTTTGGAAGTGAATAAGACAAACGAACGTCTAATAAGGATTTACAGACGCAAGAAACAATGACAGATGCTGAGGCTCATCACACTGCTAAGCAGAATAATCACTGGAAATCGTGTGGCACGGTAGGGAAGCTAGTATTTTTATGAATGTCTGAAATGTCAGCTGACCGCACGGAGATAATGCGGTCTGCATTATCTCTTCGTTATCAGATAACTGAGATAAGGAAAAACCGAGCCGAACCCACCTCTGGAACTGGGCTGCATTTAGCTTGGTCCGGTTGTGTCTAGCTCGGTTCAGTTCAGTTTGCGTTCCATTTACACTCAATAGTTATCTCAGTTACCGAGCTCAGACTGTTCTCGGCACGGTTAAAAAGGGGTAGTGTAAACGGGGTATAAGGAACCCTCCACACTACATTCTTACAGCCCCAGGAATCCTTGACCTTGCCATCTGACCTGGTAGGTTTCAGCACCCCAACCACTGCTTTCAGTGTTGTTGTGCCCTGCACTAATTTTTTTCCCTTGTCCCTCCTTGACAGTAAACATGATGATTCTATACTATAAGATTCTGTTGCAACATTAATAAACCACAAAAATCGCACTATGGGAGTTCTGTGCATGCTCTGTTCAGTCACACAACTGAATTAGATCAACGCTTTTATGCTTATGAAAGCATTTTGTGGACAGAAAGGCACACACTGTCGCATAGATAAAGATAAGGATACACATTATAAACGTGCAAGGGAGTAGGAGACACCAAGGGAGATTAAGAAGACCATGTTTTATCACAAAGTTAAATTGTCCAGAGCATATTCAATCCGAGTAAATTTAATTTAACAAAGCCTTGAAGAAATATTGTCTTCCCAGAGAATACAGTGAAAAAGGCAAGCTGGGGAGATGAAGGCTGGGACTTGAGAAATGAGGGAAGACATGGGTGGGGGTTGGTGACTGAGAATCATATGGTCATGTCAAACAGCTTGGCCAACGATTCCTGACAGCCCCGCACTACATCCTCATGTCTCCCTCGCAGAGGCCAAGGAATGAAGCAAGGAGGAGCAAAGAGAGACAAGCACGAGAGTCTGTCAGAAAGCGCCGGGAGGTTGGAAAATTCTGTAAACTTAAACAGAGAAACTGAAAAGCAATTTGGCAGTGGATGTGTGGAGGGCGGCAGGACGGATAGACACAGAACTGACGAAAACAAAAAAACAAAACAACAGCCAGGACAGAAAGAGATAAGCATAAAGGGGGGAAATTAGTCACTAAGCAGGGGACATGTGGTTCTAATGATGAAGGTCAAAGGTCTTGGAGAGTGGGCACAATAATTTACCTTCTCCAGATCCCTCTTGTCAAACCTAAAACAAATCACCGTCTCCTTTATGAATCCTAACCACTGGGAAGCAGATTAAACATTTTTTCTCCCCCTTAGAGTTAGTGCTCCGCATGTCTCTAAAGTTGGACCTTTGGGGATTTGAGTGTGAGAAGGCTCCTTGGTTGAGTTCTCGGTGGAAAAAAGGTGCTGAGTTAAATTTCCACAGTAGAACAACTACAATGAGCCATACTTTCCATTGCCATCAACAACAGAGAGACACTGCCAGTGCTGTAAATAGTTTGCAGAGCTCACAAAGGGGCTTGAGAGTGTAAACACACATGGGCCTAAATGACTAAAACACCCGAATGAATGGATGGATGGATGCGCAGCACTCTTACATGAGTTTACATGTGTTTATATACAGTGCGTATGCACTGTAAACACAAACAATCAATTAAAATTTCCATTGCTGTCAAGAGCATTATTCTTTTTCAGCAGTTTGGAAATTAAATCTATGGAGGAAAAGTTCATCCCCCTCCATATGTCTTAGGTTGTATGCAGTCTTAAGCAGTTTTGATATTCAATCATGCTGTGTAAGACTTCTTTATGGTTTAATTAAATTTGTGATTTTAATATAATTGACCAAACTAATTAATGATAATTAAATAAAAATAAATGTAATTAATTAAAACACCTGACAGTTCTCAGCTTCAAATACCTGTTGTTGAGGTTAGGGTTTATATTATAAACTTAATATATCACAATATATTTATTAATTTCGGTCGATACAATATAATTATGATATCAATATAAAAAAAGCCTAAGAAAGATTGCCAAGCATGCCCAGAACAGATGCCTGTACAAACTTATGATAATTATTTTGCCATGTTAATAAAACTCCTCCAATATAATTTTCAATTAAATTTTATTTATATAGCGCCAGTTCACAACACACGTCTTCTCAAGGCACCAATCAAATCATATAGATTGGTCAAAAAGTTTCCTCTCTAAGGAAATCCAGCAGGTTGCATCAAGTTGCATTCACTCCTCCTGAAAGAGCATAGAGTCTCAGTGAACAGTCCTCTGCATTGTCCATGGCTTTGCAGCAATCCCTCATACTGAGCATGCATGAAGTAACAGTGGAGAGGAAAACTCCCCTTTAACAGAGAGGAAAAACCTCCAGCAGAACCAGAACCAGGCTCAGTGTGAACGGTCATCTGCCTCGACCGACTGGGGGTTATATAACATTTTAGAAATATCTGCTTTGAAAAAAAAAAATACATTAAACCCCGAATATGAGTCAGTGACAATTGCTATATTCATGGATTGTAATGTATACTGAATTATGGGAAATGTCATATCACCGTTGTTGAATAAAGTGATCTTGCAATATATTGATAATGAATTATTGTCCAACCCTGCCACACACATCAGTTGGTCCTATTTATTCCCTTCATAGGCATCCTAGAGCTGTCCCGTGAAAAATACTCTGCTGTGATTACAGGAGGGTCCTGCAAGCCAGTTACCTCTACTCGTACTTCTCCCGTACCTCCCTCGACTCTCTGCTTCACTCCCTGGTTTTTACTGTGCTACTGACAGTCCATGTGAGAATGACATTCCAGATCCTGAGCCACAAGCTACAATAAACTGCCGTCTAATTATTTACGAGCCTAGCCTGCTTCACTTATTTACAACCGGAGCACAGCAAGTCATTAAATTCACAACAAGTTTGTACTACAATAAACTTTGACCTATTTACTATAAGAACAAGCTGAGCGGCTGAGTTTGTACCACAGCTTGTGATTCAAGCTTAAAAAAAAAAAACTCTAAAGACAAAAACATTCCCACTAACAGACAACAAAACCAACTGAAGCTTCCAAAGCCTCTTCCCACATTAACCGGTACCATTTATTTATGTAACTCATGGTGATTCAAACACCAAACCTCTCCATGTTTGGGCGCTAAGTGGATGGATGACGTGGGTTCATCAATCCACCAAGTGAAAACTGAGATGACATCTGAGAGGGAAAAAGGCCGTGCATATTAAAGTCAGGCTTGTGCTTCGGCCTGAAAGGAATTAACTGGAACTGCAGCGTGTGATTTTGGAGCAGTAGTAGAAGCAATGAAAAGAAAAGCCCCAGATCCCAGCCAGGGGGAGCATTTATGAGAAAACGTCTGCCCTCGTATTACTGTAAACCGCTATGTTGCCGTAACCAGAATTGGCTGCTTCCACATGAGGACCATTAACCGCGCGAATGGGGGTGGGTGGGGACCTGACTTCCAGTAACAGATACGACAGCAGAAGTGCAGACAGACGTGTGTGCAGGTACATGAACACCCAAACACTTAGCTCCTCACTTCTTTGTTTTTCCACAAAGCAAAAAAAAAAAAAAAAGCAAAAAATAAATAAAAGATTACAAGCAAGTGATCTAATACATATACGCTCAACCGCACCTTTACTAGGCACCTGTGCAGCTGGTTGGGATCAAACACAGTTCCTCAGCCAATTACATGGCAGCATTTCAATGCATATATACTTGTTTAAACATGGCAAAAACTACGTGGTTGCTAAAGTTCAAACTCACAAGAGCTCAGGTGTTCAGAATACCATCAATGAATGCACATCACGTCTAAGCGGATGAGCTGCAGCTGCAGAAAACTGCCCCAGGGCTGCAGTTCAGACACACAAACCTGGACAGTAACAGAGTACCCATAATCCCCCAGAACTTCTTTTGTGATAGACCGACGAAAAGAATGCAGAACGTTCTTCCACTATTGCCCCGGAGTTTGCTCAAGCCATAAACCTATCGACTCTGACCTGCTTCTTTATTTTAGCTGACAAAAACAGACCCCACAGCATGATGCTGCCGCTATCTTTTCGCAGTGGAAAATGGTGCGTTCTTGGTGATTTGTTAGTACCACACATGGTATTCTGTGTGTAGGCCAAACAGCTTGGTCTTGGTTTCATCTGGCCAGAGAGCATGTTTTTCCAGAAATGTGCTATGTCCCTTTCATTGCTCATGGCAAACTCAAAATAGGACTTTGTATGCCTTGCTTTCAACAATTGCTTTCTTCTTGACCCCCTTCTGTCTACAATTTGTGGAGCGTAAGACTACTAGCTGCCCCATCGACAGATCGACGCGCCTGGGCCGTGGGTCTCTGCAGCCCGACCAGAATTAAAGTGCGGCCCTTGGCTGCTTCTCTTATTGATCTCCTTCCCTTGTGCCCAAGTTTAGGAAGACAAACAGTTTTTTTTTGTTTCAGTTATGATGCACCATTTTTGGATACAGGATATTAAGGGCTTGGAATATGAACACCATCAGTTTCACTGGATTCCACTGAGGGGTGTCAGATTAAAGAGGTTTGAATGCAAATGTGCACCACAATGTTGCGTTTTTCATTTGTAAAACAACATTTCTTATTCCTTCTACTGAGAAATCATGCACTACTTTGTGTGGGTCCATCACAAAATCTCTATCCTGCCTGCAATTTGTGGTTCAAAGGGGTGTGAATACCTTTGCATGGCTCTGCGCTAAGCAAAGGCAGTGCTTTTGTGTCTGGTGCGGCTGAACGTATGAAGGTCTTTCCGGATTACCTCCTAGTGTGTACTCACATGTTTGCCTGAAGAAGGTTCTCCAGGAGGTAGTGACCCAGGACTGAGGACTGGGGAGCTCTCGGGGCTGCAGAGCTCGGGGAAAGGGTTGGGAATGGCCGGGAGAGAAGACGTCCTGAACTGCTCCTCCTCCTGCAACTTCCTGAACACAAAAGAAATGAAAAAATAAATAAATAAACAGGACAGAAATTGGTTGGTTCTTTTGTGAAGTTCGCAGTTTCTTGCTTGTTGTTTAAGCAACAGCATAAACCAACAGCATGACCTCGAGGTGCCTCTGAAAAAGTGAAATGGGAAAAGTTTCAAACGAGCTGCTGAAACATGGAAAATTAGTGGTGGGAGAGACCCACTGCGGTCTCATCTGTGTTTCTGTCTGATCTGGCCGTAATGAACGGTCCCGAAGCAAGTGGAAATCACAGCCTCCCATAGCCTGCACACTAATTTTTCCTTCAATTATTTACCCCGCATCAATTCTAAATCAAGACATCACATTAAAGCAGATTTTTGAATAAAACAGATGCAGTGCGAGCCTCAAAGGTTTTTTTTTTTTTTTTTTTTTTGGACAGATGGGTTTAATTTCCTTTTTTCTTTTTTTTTTAAATGAGCTAGTCACTTAGTAAAATTTCAGATCGGAAGTTGAAAAAAAAAAAAAAACATTGCGAAAGCCTTTTTCTGCAATTCTCTTTGTCTATAGAACCCAGCGAGTTCAAAAGGGATCAGGCCTTTTGATGTCGTCCCATATGAGACTGAGAGTAGGGTTATCCAGAGGTCAGTCCTGTATAATAGGAACTTCGGAGCCTGCATATGTGTGGGTGTGTGTTTGAGACACAGACACAGCGCGAGAGAGAAAAAGAGAGAGAGAGAGCGCACTCATAAGAAAGCATACTCTATTACCTGATCATCCCATTCTGTTTCTCTCATTCAGTCCGAAGGCGAAAAACAGGAACTGACACCGGCTTCGCTTTGAACCTGTTTGTGTGTTGCGTATAGTTCTGCAGCCTGATTTGGTGTGCGTGTAAGTGTGTGTGTGTCTGTGTGTGTGTGTCTGTGTGAGCATTCCTACTTCCAAATGCACACATGTAGGGAGAACTCAAACAAAAATGAGAGTTTTTGCTTTCTCCCCCTGCTGGTGTAGTCTGAGGCAAAGAAGGAGTGACAAGGAGGAACGGGTCATTCACAGGTTACAGACTAGAAACAGGGAAGAAACGTTATACCCAATTATAAAGAGTGTGTGAGAGTGTGCAGGGAAAGCTTTATTCTTAAACGAGCAGAGAAAAAAGGCTTCGGCTACGCATCAGCGTGTGGCTATGCGTGGGTACCGGGAGGCTGAAGGCAGTTTCAGCCCGAAGTTTGTTGCCGTACTTTTTCTGCCACCGTTACAAATGAATCGCTATTTAGACTTTGAAAAGCTCTTTTCTCCTTTCTGTCCTTCCAACTGTAGACTCCTGCGGTAGATACGGTTTTGACCTGTTTAGTTCTGAAAGTAAAAATCCCACACAGAAGCACTGCCTGATATGCTTGTGATATACTTTCTTTTCCTGACAGCCACCTAAATTGTGGAGATGGACACAGAAACAGCCTGGTGATGGGAATCGGGCTATTTCCGACGCACTCTGCCCTGGCTGATAAAACTAAAAACCAGATTGTGTTTTTTTTTTTTCCCAGATCACTGAATGCACCATATGCTATAAGCATGAACAAACATCTTTGGTGTAGAAGCTGAAACTTTTAGACTCTCTAGCCACTTTCAATGTCAGTGAGGTGTTTCAAAATGAGGTCACAGGAAGCACAAAAGGTAGACGAAGCTGGTAGAATGGAACGAGCAGTTTCTCCGGGGGGGGGCATGTCGGCGGTCCATTCAGGCCGCCCCGATAAGAAGCTACACCTGGTTTGAACCCGCTCTTTGTGTCCTGCCCAAATGCGAACTGGGAACCTGCGTCTGTAGGGGGTGTGTCCTGGCTTTTTGGCCGGTCATTTTCACCCATTTTTCTATCCAGTCAAAATCCCTGATTGGTGCATCTCCATCTGCCAATTACTTTTGGCAGATCCAGAGAATTACTTGTGTGCAACAGAACACAAAATGTGTTAAACTCTTAAATGCACACTTTACAATGCCCAGCACCATTATTCTAAAACAAATCTATCTAAACAAAGGACATAAATACAAGCTGTAAACCCCTCCTTCTATAGGAATCACAATACATGAACCTAGATATTTTCAACTAATCCACACTTTACAGGGAATAAAGGAAATGTCATCACAGCTTCCCTGTTTTTTTTTTCCTTTTCTTGCCCCTTTGTTATGACTCTCTCAAGGGATTTGTCAGGGATCTTTCGACTTCAATCCCATATCTGACAACCTTGAGATGAATCCACTTGTGCTTAAGAGAAATCTTTGGACGTCATTGAGAAGGCCCGCAAATTTTGTCTGTGGTCTCCCAGTCAAAACAAAGCCCTGGGGTTCAAATTACAGATAAAGGGTGCAACAGATCCGCTGAACGACACGCGGCGTTTCTGCACCATTAGAGGTAGTCTGAAGAACAGCAGCTTAGGGAGTTGTAGAAAACTGGCGGAAGGTATTCTAACGTCGGCCGCTTAGCTAAACCGGGTAATCTGAAACAAAAGGACTTCATCAAGGCGAATTAACGGTGATGGATGACCTTTAATCAGGAGGAAGTTTAGCGCAGCAATATTAGTCAGGTCTTTTTGGTAGAGCGGTTAAATTAAACGGCTAAGAACTAAAAGCTAGATGGTACCCGAATGAAAGCGGGATCACAATATGCAAAAATGTTCTGATCTGTATAGACAAGGGTTATATTGTTTGACCACAACATCGATGTAAAGCAGTCAGTCAAACAACATTACAGCAGGGGATGTTTTGCTGCAACTGAACTGGCAACTTAGTTAGGATCCGTGATGCAGAGAAGTCTCAGCTTTGGTCCGAGTCTTCTGGTTTTAGGGGATGGCAGGAATGTATATTTCAACCAGACAGTAATGTGGGTCCAAAAGAAAACTGTGGCGATACAGAGCGAGTTTCAGCCTGAACTCGGGGAAAGTATCCAAGGACTCACAGGCCTGAAGGAGCTTGAATGTTTCTATCATGATAACGTGCACAAGGCTTGTAAAATCATTCCAAAAAAGATCTGAGATAACGCTTGCTGCCACAGATGAAGTGGGTATACTTGCAAAAATGCGATGTCGCATATTTAGAAGATACAGAATTGACTAAGAACTTTTCTCTTTGTCATTGAGAAAAAAAAAATTGCAAGTGAGCGAGAAACAGATTGATCAGCCGGACAGTTGGTTAGGATCTTTTTGACTTTTTAGAATCTAGGTCACATCTGAAAATACCAACCTATTAGAAGACTGGAAAGTATGTGGGGTGCACGGTGCTGGTAAATCCTACCTATAAAACTCCAAAAGGAGTTCTGATGATAGCGAGAAGGAAAGATCACATTTCTCCAGTCTTAGTTTATGTTCAGGGGGCCCTTGTTCTTAATTGTAAAGATCTGAATGACCAGGCTCTATTTGATCCTAAATAACTCACAGTTCCTCATATTCCTGACAGAGCTCTCAGACTGCGTGTTTACTGAGGCCTGCTATAAGGCCTGGGCGATTTTGCCGAAAATCAAAATTGCGATTGATTTCAACCATAATTGTGATTCCGATTTAATTTAGACTTTTCTCTAAGCAAAAAAATTGCCATCAGATAAAGATGTTTGTAAACAAGGATTCATTAAAACAAGAATTTTAACTTTTAATCAGAATATTCTTATTCAACAGAATAGCTTGTTGAGTTGGACATCAACCCTTGTTGAACATAAAGTGCAACCAACAAACAAGTCTCTTTATTAAACAGTTTGACCACTACTTAATGCTATGGGGAGAATCCTGAAAGTTTCAGGTAAAGTGTTGATTATGTAAACTCTAAAACAAGTAATAAAATTAGATTATCTCACTGCTGCAATTCTCTTCCCTTCCATGTGGAGGCAAACCCACTTTAAACATATTACTGACACATAAAGACCGCGTCTGATCCTTTAATTGTTACTTAGCTAAAAATTGCAGACCTCAGCAATTTGGAAATTGTGGTTTTTAAAATTGTGATAATATTGCAAATGCGATTAATTGTCCAGTCCTACCTGCTAATGTGGTTTGTAACGGTAGAATGAAAGAGATGTTTCTTAGTAATTGTTGAATCAGGTCCCAGCTTAAAACAGGAAGACAGACATTCTCCATCTACTGTCAAGGCTAGCTCAAAACCGGCCTGGTTCAAGTTAAACATGCCGTCAGTACTGCTGCTATTTCAATCTGGAGAGACTCAGACGGAGAAAGAGATAACGATTAACAAATTTATTTGACAAAATGAATAATAGTTCTTTGGCGCTCGGGCCCCGGCTGAAGATTTGAGCAGTGAATTCCGACGAATTCAGATGAGCTCATCAACGCTGAATAGGGATGCTCCCCGGGGCCCGACACTGGTGGTGGAGGTTGGAAAAGATGACGTCTTGGAATGCTGGTGGAGAAGGGGAGGAGGTGGGTCGAGCACAGCTGGAAAGCGACAGGCGGCGAGGGTGTGGAGCCTTTTAAACGGAAGCTTGATTGAAGATTGGAGAAAGCGGGTCGAGGTCCGGAGATGAAGATGACGCAGTAACAGGTAGGCGGAAGTCTTCCAGCTTGAATTTGCGCCTAGGCTTCATATTCCTAAACTGCTACAGCAGGAGGTTAGCACCTATTATTCCTCAGGTACTCTTGATGTACACAATTTTTTTTGCTTTGTTTTTAACTTTATTTTTCCTCTCTCAATATGTTTGTCTATGTGTATTTTCTGCAAGCCGATCAAGGCGGATTACGGCCAATTTTGAGCCTGATTCTGGTCACGGTTTCTACCCGCTTAAAAGAAACTGTTCCTTTCGACTGTTGCCCTGTACTTGCTCAGGATTCATCTCATTGAAAGTTTTGGATGGAACATGAACCTTACTGAAACTGACATGATGGTAATTGGATTTGAACTGGATCTGCGTTTTATGTAAAGTGCCTCAAGATTCCTATTGTTGTGATTTGGGACCATGTGAATAAACTAAACTGAACTAAAAGTAACTGAAACTACATCTTTTTGTCAATGCACTTCCTTCCAGAAGATTACACCAAAGGAGATCGCCTTCTGTACCAAAAATATACGCTAACTTGTGAAGGTTAAATTTTGTGTTTACAGCCAAAATGATTTGGCCTAAATTATACTGAAGCTTTTTAGAAAAAGGAGCTGTTGAGGGATAATAATGTGTACTGGCTTCCATAAGGCCCTGGATTAAGTTACAGGCAGTTAATTTTTTTTTATCAATGTCTGATCAAATCTAATCTGTAACACTACTAATCTCTTATATTTAAATGCCTAAAACTAACAAATAAATGAGCTTAATCAATCTACCATTGGCTGCACTCACTTTTAAACACGGACACAGGCCAAGTTAAAAACTCGGCCATCAGTATAGGGTTAAAAAAATTCAGATAAAGTAGTTTTCAAAACATGACAAGCTTGAGTGCACAGTGATGCAGTATAAAAGCAGAATAAAAAACACATAAAATCACCTGAATAAGCCTTCTAGGCTTTTCTCTAAATTATGCAAGCTAAAAAGTCCCCGTTTATGAAGCTTGTGGAAGATGCTTTGTTCTACTGTTACCTTCACCGTAACAGTAGAACAACCTCAGGTTAACTTTCAACAGATTATAGACAGGTTTATTAAGTAGGCATAAAATCTGAATTTCTGAGAATACAAGAAAAGTTTGGGTCCCACACTAACCTGACAGCGAGGATGTGCATGGGCTGGGAGCGTCTGAGCTTAGTCTGAGGGGGGTCCACATTGGAAGAGGAGGAGGATGAAGGCTCTGGAGAGGCTTGGCTCTGAGAGGAGTGGTGATGCCGCGGTTGGTTGTGTTGCGTGTGATGATGATGGTGGTGGTGGTGTTGTGAACAAGTGCTCTGTCCGTTATGCAGTAGCGGGGTTATCTCCGTCTGCTGGCCGCTGCAGGTGGAGTACAGGCTCTCCAGCGACGAGTTCATATCATTGACCAGGGCCTCTAAGTCAACGTCATCGTCTGTAAGACAAAAACACGGACCACTTTAGAGAAGCAGTGCGGCGACATTCGGTGCTCTTTGACCTCTTCATTTTGTCGCGTCACAGTAAACCTCCAAGTGTGAGTCAAACCCAAAATAGAAGCGGATAATTTTGAAGTGGAAGCAAAATCATAGAATGGTTTTCTACGTTCAAATCTGAATATAAGTGTGGTATCCATTCAAGTTATGGTAAATGGTAAATGACTTGTATAGCGCTTTAACTAGTCTTGACAATCTCCAAAGCGCTTTACACTACAGTTCAGTCATTCACACATTCACACCCTGACGGTGGTGAGCTATGTTAGTAGCTACAGCTGCCCTGGGGCAGACTGACAGAGGCGGGGCTGCCATGCACCGGCGCCACCGGGCCCTCTGACCACCGCCAGCAGGTAATGTGCCCAAGGACACAACGACAGAGACAGTCATTGCGGAAGATCGAACTGGCAACCCGCCAATTACAAGACGAACTCCCTAACCTCTGTGCCACGTCGCCCTTGCAAGTTAATACTTGGAAAACCTACTTTCACTTCAACTGCAGCTGAAACTGTAACTGGATATTTGACTTGTTCACCAACAGACATCAGTCTGTGCAGGATGACAAGAACTCCTCCAAAGTTGTCTTGCTCAGCACCACATCCCCTCAAGGCAGTATCCTCTAGGGGACCTGAAGGAGCCAGTCCGGTCACACAACATCAACACAGCAGTGGAGAAGGTCAGCACTGCTAAGGTCCTGAGGGTGCAGATAATGGATACCCTGGCCTTTCCCATCACACCAAAGTTCTGACAAAGAAAGCCCAGTAGCGCATGCCTGTTCTGCACCAGATGAGGAAGATGCACCACCTCCTACAGGGTCATCATAGAGAACATCCTGACCAGCTGCATCTGTGTCCAGCAGAGAGCCTGTCATGTCTCTGACTGATAGATCCTGCAGATCGGGGTGAGGACAGCTGAAAAAATTATCGGGACAGCACTTCCTCTGATTCAAGATGTTGGAAAAAGACGCAGCCTGACAGAGCTTACAATATCAGCAAGGACCCCTTCCACCCACACCACGGACTTTTCTCACTACTAAAATTGCTGAACTCAAACTATCTCCCAGCCCCCACGTTCTTGGTCCATCACTAGCCAAAGACTGATTACGGCTAAAGTCTGACCCAAGGGTGAAACACTCGTCTCTCTCTCTCTCTCTCCATGTGCAATATAGACAGTTTTCTTATTTCACAATGTTAAATATATATGGTATAGTTAGAATTCTTAGTACTTTTGCATTATCAATGTTTAATACACTGCTAATTTAAAGCAAAATGATACTACTGTTTTCTTTCTGCACTTTTCCTAAACCACTGCAACAAAATCTTGTCTGTATTTGATGAAAAGAATCTGACTGACAATAAAGATGAGCCTTTCAGGGTATAACACTTCCATTTTTTTTCATTTAGAGACTAAATTTCAGCCCCCTTTACTTTGTAAACTAATTAGAAAATCAACGAGAGGAATATTGCACTAAAATGGCTGAATCTCAGTTAGAGCAGATGGAAAGCAAGTATAAACATTACCCGCCAAGTGTTGACAAAAATTCATAATTTGTATTTCATTTTGGGTCGGGCCATTCTAACTGATTAAATCGTTCTATTGGAGCTCTGAAGGTCTTGTTTAGGGTTGCTGTCCTGCTGGAAGCTGAGCCCTTGCTCCGGTCTCAAGGTTTTCCTCCAGCATTACTCTATATCAGTTCCAATCATCTTCCTCCACAACTCAGAAGAACTTTCCTCCCCCTGCTGGACAAAAAACAGTGCCACAGGATGATGCTGCCACCACCATTCTTTACCCCGGGATGGTTCGATTAGGGTGATGTACAGCATTTTCTTTCCACCACACAGTGTTCCACATACAGTCCACATTGTTACATTTTGGTCCAGACCACCTTCTCTTGCATACTTGCTCTGTTACCTCAATGATTTACCTGCAAAAATGGACCTTCTGTGGTCAACAATGGCATTCTTTTCGCCACCGGTACAGGACTATAGACCAGGCGAGTCAAGTTTATTTCTATTGCACAATTCATACACGAGGCAATTCAACGTACTTTACGGAACATCAAAGGAAATACATAAAAATAAAGCATAAAAGAACAATTTGTTAAAATACAGATATTGAAAGTCCGGGGGACCAGTTGCAGGGGACTTTAGACCAGATGACCCCCCAACACCACCTTCCTTTAGAACGTGATCCCCTTTCTTTTCTTTTATTTCATTTTATTTATTTTTTTTGGAGATTTTTCGCAGCTCTAGTGGCTCACTTTTAACACAGTAGGCTGACAGGAAGGAATAGGGGGAGAGACATGCGGCAAAGGACCGCGGGTTGGAGTTGAACCCGGATCGACCGCCTCGAGGACTAAGGCCTAAGGCCACAAAAAGTTAGAATTTGTGGCGGGAAAGTAAGCAGCTCAGTAGACCATTACAGCCGCTGGTGTGAAACACGTTGGACTTATTTGTGCCTGTTACTGTGTATTTTCAGAAAGAAAAAAAAAAACGGAAAGTAAAGGTTTATTTTCAACTAATGCATGCGTTGACGTCTCCATTGTTCGAGTGTGCAACAAAAGCATAAAAGAAATGTTTCAAACAGTTCATTAGTCAAGATTCTTTGTTTTCGGTCCTGATTTCAATGAACAGTTTCTGCATATCTCAGGTTTCTCTAAATATTTAGTTGACCTGCCACCAGTTTCCACTATTTGAGCTGTGGATCCCCGCGCCTCTTCCAGAGTTACCACGGGATTCTTGCCCACTTCTCTGATTCTCCTTTCACAGTGTGTCAGTTGAGGAGCATGACCATGCCCTGCAAGGTCGACAGGTGTGCTACACAATATGAACAGTGATCTGGGTTCACTGTTTGATATTGTTTTCTATTGTAATCCTGCTTTAAACTTCTTTACATCTTTACTCCTGACACGTGTGGCTGGTTCCTTTATCTTTGGGAGGCTTTTTGTGCTCTACTGCTCTATAACCAATGAGGCCTTCACAGAACAGCTGTAGATACAGGCTGATCCAGGGGCGGGGTGGCCATAGGGAGGTTCGGGAGGATTATTGAACGACTGGTCTGTTTCAGGCCGAACCGGTCCATGGCTGCATGGTTGTTGTTGTTTTTTTCCTACCCCATAAACCGCAAACGTGTTGATGCACCGTCGCGTAACTGCCCTCGCGTCCACAGGTGGCACAGTACAACGTCAGACTAGTTCCGTCCGATATTTTCATATTCACCTAATTTGGAAAATTAGGTGGAGCCGTTCGTCTTTCCCTTTATTTATGAAAATATCAAGGAGAGAAAAGAAAAAAAGAAAAGCGGGGAATGAAACAGGAGTGGTTTAAATTAGCAAAGATGCTCAAAAGAAATAGGTGGAGTACGGAAAGTTGACATCATTCAGCTGCGGTCTATATACAGTGAAACTGCAAGGCTTTGGTCTGAAATCCTCATTTATTTACCCCCACGCTCCCCCATTTTACCCCTGTTCTGAGGTGCGTCAGAGCAACCCGTTTTGATGCTGTCTCTTTAAATATAAAGGAGGCACTTAAGGCCTCGCCTTCCTCCAGGCCACGGAGCATTTCACTCCACCCTGTTCAGCCATTTTTGTAGCATACTGGGGAACAGAACAACATTTTGACTTATCCGCTTGTAGCAACATCCTTCAGCTTGGACTACATGATCGCTCTGAGAAATAAAAGTGGCGGATTTGTGAAATTGGTAAGCTGGAGGTCTATGACCTTGTTAGGCACTTCTGCAGCTAATACTGTGACATAATTGTTCAAAAACAATGTAACAAAGAATAGAGAAAACTGAACGGCTTGATAAATAGAATTTTATGTCTCCTTTCGTGTTCTGTGTGCCCTGAAAGTTGACATTGACATATGAGCCAAAATGAATACATAGACAGCCATGCAGCTCCTACAGACATTCAGTATTCCTAGAGACTCCAAGTACATTACACTAAAGGACTAAAAAAGTGGACTTTGTTTGATAGCTGAAAATAATTGTTATTCCTATCATTATATATATCGCACACACATAATTTTAATTGCTGAAAAAAGGTGTTTTTAAACTACAATTAAAGTATTCACATCAAAATTATGGTTCCACTTGCGTCTGTCGAGCAATTGGATGAAACGCCCCGCCCTCCACCGGCTGCAGCCGACTTCGAACAACACATTTATGGGAATTCATTTTTTTTTTCAAACAGTGTATTAATTTCCTTTCTCATCACAAATACATTCTACTTTATGTTTGTCTATCCAGGAAAATCCCAAGACGTTTGTGGTTGTAAGATCACAAGCTTTGAAAAACGGCGGTAGATTTTTGCGTCTTCTGTAAAGCGGACACGACATTTTAAATGAATAACAATGAAAGATAGACAAGATCACACTTGGACTGCACTGCAGGTGAAGTATTTTCTCGTTTCTCCCCTACCTTCATTATCTGTGTTTGTAGGTGTGTATGTATATCCATACACGGACAAAAGAGCACACACACAGACGTACTGATAGTTCCCTAACTTTGCCCAGTCGCTTCATCAGAAAGACAGTCTTGACTACGTACATTGTTCTGCCCAGCGAGCCTAATCTCCAGAGAAATCAGGTGCAGGCACAGACCTGCCCCTTACACTTCTGAACTCCTTACCACTGGGACTGCGAGCCGATGAGCCAGCATCGGCTCTCCCAATTCACCACATGTTTCAGGCATCCAGCTTTTAAATGTATTTAAAAGGCAAGATGAAAAAAAAAAAAATCTTCTCAGAGGAAGAATCCATCCTCAAAGCCCTTTGGAGAACCTCTAGGCACATTTAAATTCAAGAAGTGTCATCTCAGCTGAGGGGGAAATTCTAATCTAATTGCTTTACGCCATAAAACTTTCATCATCCGGGTGAAGTGGGTGTCTAACTTTGCACAATTTTAAATTACAATCTGCACTGGTGATTCATCTTCTAAGTAATTATTCATTTTGAAAAAAAAGAAAAGAAATCTTTAAACTTCAGCATCAAGCTGGTGTATTCACATTGCAAAAACATCTTGCCACTAGGGGGAGACAAGCTCTAATCAAAACAGACTCTTGAAACCCCAGGATGGTAATGGAAGATAGAAACTAACCCAGATGAGAGATGAGTTTGTTATCCTGCAGAAGAGAACGATATGCATGCAGGAGGCTTTCTTTGTTTGACATGTTGCAGAAATGAGCAGTTTCAGTCAATACATTGTGTTTACAAAGACACAAAAATAATATACAGTTATATTCAATAAATTATTGAAGTTCTTTATTTCAGTAACTCAATTCACTAAGGGAAAAAACAATATTAACACAAACTGATGATGCAAACTGAAGTCTTTGTTTCAGTTCATTATTATTTGTTTCCAAAAAAAAAAACAATTTAAGATTAGAATATTGCATCAGACCAATAAAATGCTAACTTTTTCATGCAGAATCGGGGAAAAGTATGTTTAATACTGATTTGAAGACTGCATTTTTTTCAAAAGGTACTTTTATTTTGACAAACAAGCCTCTCAGAAATTCATATTCTAATTTATTGAACACGACTGTAGATGTCAGAAAAAAACACAATGTTACATACTGTACAATAATCCTTCAAACTGTGCAGTGCAAAACTCTTCTGCTTTAACATATATCTTGCCCAGCTGCCAGCCATAATCATCATGAAATGTGTAACACACTGAATACATTTGAATAAATTCGAATGTCATCAAAGAGTTCATTTATTTCAATAAGTCAATTAAATAAAATATGCTCAGAATCAATACAACTCATTCCAAACATAATGTTATGTTTCAAGTGTCTGTTTCAGTTTATTGTGACAACTATGTTTTGCAGATAATGAAAACCCAAAATTCAGCTTTTCCAAATACATTACATAGAACTAATTTCAAAAACTGGTATCTTGAAAGTGGTCCAGTGGGCAGTCATTGAGAGTAAGCTACTGAACTGGGTGTTAAGAGAGTGCTGCATGCAACCATTTTGATGGAAGGTTTAGTGGATGGAAACAATGTGAGAAACAAAGGTCCACAAGCAACAGGGCCTATACCAGGTTTGAGAAGACTGTGAACGGAGGCCCATTATAGATTTTAGGGGGGAGCCTCCAGGTGCGGTTTGCAGCTAGAATCAGAGCTTTAAGAGACACACAACCAGGAGAGCAGCTATAACTGTCACATTCCTTGTGCTAAGCCATTCATGAACCAGATAGAAAGTCAGAAGCATGTTACCAGGACTAAGGAGAACAATGACTGTTCAGTGGTCCAAAGTCCTCATTACAGAGGAAAGTCATTTTTTTTTCATTTCATTACACAGAGTCAAGGTCCCAGACCCTGGGAGAACAGCGGAGAGACTCCGAACCCGAGCAGACGGTGGCCAGGTGGGAAGTTCCCACAGTCAGTGATGATTTAAACATCCACTGGTGTTGGTCCACAGAGTTTCATCAAAAGTTGTGAAGCAATATCTTAGATTAGTTTGTGTTTTACCATGCAGTCAAGCTTAATGAGGATGATCACTTCATTTTCCATGCATTCATGCAACAGATGTCCCTTCAAAGTATGGAGTATACATATAGTGTATATCTATATATATACATATATATATATATGTTTTACCAAGCTGACATGTCAGCATAATTTTTCTAAGACTGCTCGTATGTAATACTTTAATTTTGTGAGAACCTGAATTTTGGGCTTTTATCACCTGTAGGCTTGATTAATGAATATATGTTAAAATGTTTTGACCCACTGAAGTAAATCACTCCTTCGACAGTTTTCACATTTACTGATATGCGCCGTCTTCACAGCTCAGGACAGCTGGATCATGTGCAGTGCTTTAAATGTCAGGCCGCTCTAAAGGAGCTGAAAGTCCCACTGCTTAGCAGAAGGATGACTGGGGAAACACAAACAGTAATTTGATGGATGTGAGGTTTCAGGCATCCCAGGGGCTTCAAAGTGACTGCAGACATACACCAATTTTCTTTTTCAAGAGGGGAAAAAGAAAAAAAAGAAAAGAGCCTAGGGGGAAAACAACAGCGAGAGCTTCCAAAGCTGCAGTAAATATTCTCACTTTTCTGTTTCAAGCCACCCCTTAAAGCCTTAAGTGTTGTCTTTGTGGAGGTTTTCCTGAAAACGTGTCCGGCAGTCGTATCACAGGTGCCTGTGACTCACAGGCGGTTAATCTCTGGGTATTAATAGTGACAGGTAAGCTGAAGCAGCTACTTATAGATAACCTGGAGAGCTAAAGAGCTATATACCACAAGACACATGGTGCATAAAAAGCCAGACTGCAGGCAACGAGGAGAAAGAGTCACCAATTAACACAGAAAAGAGTGACCATATATACGTAAAAAAAATATTTCCTATTGTATTGTTGCTTTATCTCAAAAATAATGCCGAATCAATCTCATGCCTGGCACATCGTGTGAGGGCACCTACCTACATAAAAAGTGAGCATAAATGCAATTTACATTTCTCCTGAACACATCAATCCCCCTGCAGCTGATATTCTCCTTAGTCGAGACATGAGCCCTTAAGCTAATAAGCAATAATAGAAAGAAAAAAAATTACGTTGTGACCTACTTTGGCCTTTGGATTAGTAGAGCCATTTATACAGAGAGAAATGCAACCAATTAAATCTAAGGCAGAGATGTAACGTTTGTGCGTCAGTATCGATCATGCGATCGCAGTCACAAGTGCGTGTCATGACTAGACAAACAAAGGTATGCGTCACTCTCCCTGGTGTAAGACAGTTTATGACACTGAATGCATGCACCTGGAGTAGGCAGGCTCGTACCAGATTACAAACAATTATTAACAAATATTAATATCAATATCTGTCAGAAAAGCAGTCAGAAAAGTTGCAATATTGCAGCTGGCTATTAGATAATCTTTTGATATACTGTAAGAATCCATCACCTGTTCCGGCTATCGTTGAAAGCGACGCATAAAGACAAGGTTGATCATTACAAAACAGCAAACGGAACTGAAATCCAAAATAAAAGATCAAACCTAGGCTCGACCAACATGTGACAAGGCAAAGTTTGCGCAACTAACCAGTCAAGGCCGGGGCAGCAACAGATAACAACATCCCTCCAATGTGGACAGTTTTATTCAGGCCTAATCAGCCTAAATTACAGGCATCTCTATGGAATGAAGAACGTTTGCTTACATGTATTGATCAATGAAGACGGGCCACCTGAATGAAATGGGCTTAGACTGGGTATTGACACTAGCAGAGATCTAACAAGTGATACAGAGAAACAAACTGTGCAGTAAAAGGATATAGGGACAAAAAACAAGAACCTCATCAGCAAATCTTCTCTGTAAGAAGTGATATTATCCCAAATCGTATCATCTTAAAGACAGTGGACTCATGTGGTAGTACACTCTGCACTTCTGGTTCATTCAGCGATAATTAACATAAATAGATTCACTATATTATGAATACTTTAAGATGCTAAACACATTCAAAACATACATATCATCAAAGCTGTGACAGCCAGGAAACAGGACTTTCATCCAGCTCTCATTCAATAGTCAATTTCTTGTCGCCAGCTTTCTTTACATGTCATTATTGGGGCGTTAATAACTCATCGCTGCCCTGTGAACAGCTACTACCACCTGAGCTGGGCACCTCTGCAGCTCCTTCAGAGATACCAGCGGGAGTATCAATTCGTTCAGTTTTACAAACTCAAGGGAAATGCATTGATCAATAGTTGTGGATAGCTGAATAGACTTTCACCGTCATTAATGTAGAAATTCTGTATAAACTCTAGCCGACCAAATGCTTTTGGTCACAGAAAGTAGTGAGAAGAAGAGTCAGGGGAAAAAATGGGAGTTAACCTCAATATTCAACAACTATATTGTAGTTATTTGTTTTAATGACGTCATGTGGGGCCAGGTTTAACTACGTTCTGTAACTGTACCCCACCTGTCCGGCCACAGTTTTATATTAGAAAGACTGTACCAGTCTGTTCTAAATATAAAACCTGGATATTACAGTTTGGGTTGCCGCATAATTTTATTTCTTTCATAAGTTGAATCCCTTTACGCCTGCTTTCTTCTCCCCTCCTTACTACCCAGAACAACTCCAGCCTGTTAAATAAGTTTTATAAATAGCACGGCCGCCTATATCGCTTTTCCACACAAGCCCTCTAAATAACAGTGATACACTGTAAAGGAGAATAGCCCTGCGAGAGCTTTAATCAAGGTTGCTCCGAATTATTTTTTTGCTCATTAGTGCGCAAGAGGTGGCCAAAAACAAGACCATTGTTGCCGAGGACAGCCCCAAATGGCCCTCCTTAACCCCGGAATGTAGACTATGCATTTTGGACTTGTTCCCTCTAGTCCAAAACAAAAAGGAGGGGTCTCTTTCCCGCGCAAAGAAGGGGAGCGTACGGGGTATACATTTACAGTACATCAATTAAACACACACACACACACACACACACACACACACACACACACACACACACACACACATATAGCAGGCACATGAAAGGGGATCAACTGCCTATGAATGCAAGCCTGGCAAAGGAGTTTCTATTCAAAGGCATCTGTGGGAGCAATGCCAGAGCAAGTGCACTGTAAAGCGCGGCTCGGGATTGCTCAGTATAATACCACTAGTGACAGCACACACACACCCACACCCACACACACACACACACACACACACACACCCACTGAGGGCCAAGCCTCCAGATAGGAGGGAGAGGCCCTGCGCACAGGGAGAATGTGCACAGGGGAAAAAAACAGCAAGAGGTGAGAACAGGGAGAGACAGAAATATATATATATATAACATCCAGTTAAACCCATATTTATTCATACCCCTGGCAGGTTTAGGTTGAAACTAATATTACATAGGAATGTTACTAACCTATTCTGACTAGAAGTAATATTATTGTTATGTTGTGGCTCAGTCAGAGTGCAGCTTGAATGTAATGTTTTATTGTTTACTGAGAGATCAATTTGTGCTTGAATGTATCTGATATATATATATATATATATATATATATATATATATATATATATATATATATATATATATATATATATATATATATATATATATAAATAAAGGAATAGTGTCAATTTGCAGACCTGGGGACTCAGATCTGCAACTTGTACTCATGTTGCATAAACAAAGATTGCAGACTTAGCCTAGACTTACACTCCAGTTAACCTGGCCAGCCAGCCTGACAATGCTTAGCACTCTAGTTCTGCACATTATCCATCTGGGTCTACTCCATTTGAATTTGTTGGGGGAAAGGCGGGAATTTCAGCAGAACTCTTTGAGCTGATTGGGTGAGGCGACACCTGGTGCCCGCCTACCAAAGGTTGGTTTGAGCCAATCACGTTCTCAGATTAAAAGGTATGCAGCAGACGTCATAAGAAACCACAACAAGGTAAGCTAGTCAAGGCACTTCTTGCTGTTCTTTCAAAGATGAAATTGTGGATTCTTATAACACAGGTGTGATAGCAGCAGCTACGCATGCGTCCTCCAGAACTCATGCTTTATGTGTATGCTGCAACGTGATTGGCCCGAACCGTATTTGGTTCGGACACAAATGGTTGAAGCCAGAGCGGTACAAGTTGGATTCTTGTGTGTTTGTGAACGCACAAATACCGCGAGAATTCAGCTTGCGGTCAAGGTTACACGCCAGTGACTTGAATTGTACTCAATGACTGGGATTCAAGGCAAGGCAAGGCAAATTTATTTGTATAGCACATTTCAGTACGGAGACAATGCAAAGTGCAAAGTCACTCAAACTCCTAATGTCACTTAATCAGGGGTGAAAATAGGCGAGTAAATTCAGATTATTTGAGTGAATCATTAAAGCTCTTTCCTCTGAGTGATTGAAGTGTATATAAATGACATGTTAGCGTTGCGCACAATACATGTTTTTCTATAATGATTCTCAACAGAAAAAAGGGAGTTCACGGTAAGATTCATGTCTGTCTATTTTTATTTAATGCTACCCTTCAAAGAGTGTTTTAGTAATTCAGACACAGACCACATAACCTTTTCTTTTTTTTCTTTTTTACTGTTTATCAGACCAGGCTTAACTTTTTGTTTTAGATTACAAATTTAATTATAGATTTTTTTTAGAGAAGGTTTTATTCCTTTTTTAAATTCTGAGGTATTTTATTTTCTGGCTCTTCAAAATAAAAGCCATTCCTCTTAGGTTTATTCAGAAATGTAATTTCCTTTTTAACCACACACTATATTGTTCCAGAACTCATTATTTTGTAATTTATTACAGACCTTGGAATGTGTACTGATTTGACAAGACAAGAGAGCTTTGAATGCAGATTTAGTAGATCGTTACCAAATGATCTCGCACACCTTCTGTCTCAAAATAGCGAAAGAAAAGCCTCTAACCTTAAATAATGCACTGTTAAATAAAACAGTGGAGAATTTGCACGTTAGCAATTACAGTTGTTAACAATATCTATACAAATACATAAAGCTTAAAAATAAAAGCACAATTCTTGTTTGTTTCCTTCAGAAAAAACTTTGTCTATTATTTTGTTTTTTAAATGGGTTAAATATTACATCAAAAAGATCTGTCCTGTTGTTTGCTGAGGAGTTGTTCATACACCTGCTGCTACATCTTCTTTCCCTTTACCGTTTCCAAAACATTCATAATCTTGTAGTGTACTTAGGTAATTAGCATCATCTCATTGTTTTTGCTTGCATGCCTGCACTCATCGCTCAGCTAAAAGCCACACTGCAGCTTGCTGTGAATGCTATTACAGCAGCTGGAAGCATTTCAGTCCCTTTAGAGCTTATTACCCACCCATAGGGTATGATTCAGGCTTTAGATGGATCTACAATTCTTGAGCACGTGCTGCAGGAATGCACGTGGAAAGGGTGATTGTAACAGGTTGAGCAAATCTGTTCAAAAGACTGGAGACATTCAAAATAATTGCGGGAAATGTTCTGCATATACGTACTGATTGAAACTTAGTTGGCACGGTCACTTTGTCTCCATGCCCATGACATATATTAACATCCATGACAGCAGCAAGGATCCGCCGGAGTTCCCCTTTGCCCCGAAAAGGCTATCGTTATCATTTTACATAAACAAAGAACGTTATTCTGACATTGTTAGTGACTTTGTTAAGACAAGGAACAGGATGTGACCGCTCATCTCACACAGATATCTTGAGAACATAACATTCTGGCCATCCTGAGAGGCTGGCCAATAAAACCACAATCTTCACAATGCCCCATTTAGATAACTTTATCTCCCAGCCGAGTAACACATTTATTAGTCACAGTCGTTTCAAACAGTAGATTGCTAACTTTTTTTTTTTCATTCAAAGATTTTATAAGTCAGAACACAGTGAATAGGTTTTACAGTCTAAGTCTAAGTCAATCAGGAATATACGATCTCAGATGAGGAACACTTACTTAACATCCAGATAAAAGAGCAAGAGCCCTTTGTTTCAGTTACAAGGTTTTATAATGCCCAAACGTGGGAGGGAAACAAATGGACCCTTCTGGGTATTAAAATTAGAATCAAACAATACGAGCAATATGTATGTGTGGATTATATATTAACAATTTATCCAAACAGTTTTTTCCAATCCATGACTGCATGCATCATGCTCCAAGCAAGGTGTTTAAAGATGAATTTCAAGGGAGCAAAAAAAATATGAGAAGCTATTTAGAAGGAAACCACAACAGGTCTCATTTGTGGTTTACTCAGGTTGTGAAAGATGAGAAAGAGGAACAGACAACAGGAAGGCTAAACAAAGCAAAGTAAAGCCACGCTTTATACAACATCCTGGATTTAAAAACGTTTAAAGTAAAAGTATGGACCTGCATCCTAATATACAATATACACAACCTACTGTTTTAATAATGTGGGCTGCGGTAAATTAGCTAATTACCAACAAGATAAAAGCATATTCAAATATCAACCATGGGATCATTCTGGCTTTGTTTTAAAATAAGAGTTTGTTTGTGTTCTTATATTTCCTGTAGAGGAATCGGAATCGGCTAAAAAGCTTTAAAATGACCTGAAATCCCACAATCCCACAATTCAGTAGTGTCCAGCTCTCCTTTTTGATATTAAGAAATCTACAGGCACTGCTTCATTTTTATCAGGTGGCGCATTTGAAGGAACAGCGAGATAAGGATAAATGAGTGAATACCCTTTTTTAAATCGTGCAGTTTAAACATAAATCTCGCTGCATTAAAGTCATCTGTATTCCGCTGCCTGTGAGCTCCCTCCATCCTGTCTGATCCTGGAAAATGACAATGTAATTTCTGCTCCATTTACTCCCCATGCAAGAGCCAAGCGTTCTCATTCACTGCTCGAGCCTTCGCAGACTCCCCGCCCCTTACCTCTCATGCTGAGCCAATATTGTACTTAAATCTCATGCTCCGATTGTCATGGATGAGCCCTGTATGGTGCAATTAGGTACACGGCGTAATTCTACTGGCACCCTGTGTCCACGCAAAACACCCTTTGAACAGCTTAAATGTGTACAGTGGAAGAAACCCAAATATAGATTACAGCCGGTGACCCAGGTCTGGCATACTGTAGAGAATAATCAACAGTTACCCCCACCACCATCACCCTTTTGTTGTAAGATCATTCTCTAATGTATGAAATTAAGTCAACATGTGTGTATCTGTGTCATGAGCAATTAAAAGTTTTGCACGAAAGTTACAGAGCACTAACTTTACCATATATATACTACATATCCATTAGCATTGTTTTTTGGTTTAAAAAAAAAAACACAACAAAACTAACCTTGATGGTTTGGAGAACTTTGATTGGTTGATTGCTGGAAGCTTGGACGAATGAGGTCAGCCTGTCGGTGATTGGAGGAGCAGTCTATGTTGTCCTGCTGAAATGGGAAACAGAAAAAAAAAAAAAAAACTTTTGTTAGTCACCATGAAACAATACAGAAAGGAACTCTTATCACAGATGTTGTAAACCTGGCCACCTCGCTGACAATAGATCAGGGGGAGGTCTGTCAGACGCTGTATGTCGACCTGATCAATGCAAGATATACAACTTTGCTGAAATAGCATTGATGTCACAAAGACTTCAGATAATGATGGTCATAGACGTGACCTAAAACTGTACAGAAATGACAGCCTACCAGAAAGACAGTAAACAGGATGAAGCGGCCATTAGATCAAAACGAGATGGCGTGTATCAGTGTGTAAAAACAATTAACAGATGTTTTACTGATCTAGCTTTATATTATATTCAAAATTTTAGAACCCAATTTTTCCATGAGGAAACAAATTCCAGGCCTAGAAACAATGGTTCACTGGTGCCACGCTTGTTGGCATCCACACTAACATTTTTTAAAACCGCCTTTTGCCAGAACAAAAGCCTGAGTACTTACTAAAAGAATTAGCAACGTTGAAAGCATACAGACTAAAGGATTTATACATAATCTCTTTAAATTATCCAGTCCCAGATGTTCTCTTATGCTCTCGTTTCTTAAACTCAAACTACAGGTCTTCTACGGACCAAGGACCAGGAATAGATTTTGTGTCTCGGTTTTGTCCCATTGTATCTGGCTCATTTCCTTGCTTGAAAGCTCCAATGACAAACATTTTTACAGTTTTCTTGCAGCACCTTCAGATTTCCTATCAGACAGATCCTGGTATATCAAACAGTTCATGGTGCCATTTAATCTCACAAGGTTCCCAGGACCTCGAAGCAGAACCAGACTCACAACATCACAGATCCTCCAACATACTCGCATTCTGTTTATGTCACTGAAACGCTTGAGGTTAGTCTCATCTGACCAAAGCACACAGTTCCAGTTAACACCCCAACTAACATATTGTCTATTTATTTATTTAAAGGGGCCTAGTCACGTACAATGAGATTCCCACACCAGTAAGGCAAGGCAACTTTATTTGTATAGCACATTTTCATCCAAAGGCAACTCAAAGTGCTTGTACATAGAATTGAATAAAACCAAACTTAAAAACATGAAATAACACTTAAAAAGAGTGTAAAAAGAAATAAAAATTCACCAAGGTTTAACAGTGGCAGCAGCTCACTCTGGTCGCGCCCTGTTGGCTTCTTATGTTGTATTTCTGTGTTTTACACTTTGTTTTTGCACTATTTCTTAGTAAATAAATAATTTTTGTGTATATTTACTATAACAATACCATAAACGAAGACTGCGAACGTCTTACGTAATTACGCAAATGCGTGCCTGACCCAGGAATACAACAGCTTTATTCACACTAGCGTGGTCCCAGTGAATTAGCGGGTATGATGCAAGGTCTTGACCCGTTAAATTGCTGGGTCAGTTTTACCCGGTAAATCAGCTCTGGCTTTATTCACACATAACCTTGACCCATTAAATTACTGGGTAACATTAGAAGTGTGAAAGGGGATAAGGAGGAGCAATGGAGGTGGAGGTTAAGTAACCCGAAACCTGTAGATCGGGTCGGTCTTCGACCACACCGAGCTGTCACTTCACCGCAAGGCACTGCTGGACGGTAGGGGTGGGAGATATGAAGAAAATCTAATATCCCGATATCTTTGGGCTATATCAAGATACACGATATATATCGCGATATGTTCAAGTAACCTTGAATAACAAAATTTTTCAACCCAAATAGTGCCTAAAGTTGCATTGGTATATCACATATTAACGTGTAATTTTTTTTGTTTGAAAAATTTATTGCAAAATAGAAATTAATTTAAAATGTTTTATTTTAGCAATGTTTTAACCACAGCTGCACATAGAAGCTTTTCACAAATTACAATATTGTCACATTAAAGCTCTTTCATGGTCAACACTGGACCTTAAAAAACAGAACATCCCAACGGCCAAAAGGAAGACCAAGGAAAAATCTGACACAATATACAACTGAATTAAAAGGTGCTCTTTTGTGCTTAAGACATAAACATTTGTATAATAAAAATGTGACAATCCCAAAAACAAAAGCTCGTATTGTGACTATAAAATCAATTGACCAGTCGCAGCTACATATTCAGAGCATCTAAAAAATATTTCTGTTGCTCTTTAGGTGCTGGGAAATTTTAAACAAGAAACGTTTTTTTTTATATGGGATTTAGCAAAAGAAGACGCCAGTTTCAACAGTTTTACAGCTGGTTTAATTAAAGTTCCCTTCAGTGTGTGTGTTGGGGGGTCGACACGCAGAGTTTACAAGTCTTCATTTTGCACTGGATGATGTTTTAGGTGGAACAAATTTGTGCTACTGCTACTTTTTGTGGCAATGGTGTTACGGCATGCTCTGCAAATTGCCGCGTTTTGTTCAACCTCCTTCTTGTGAAATCCAAACCACGGTTTGCAACACGCCTGCGCCAGAGCACTTTCTGGTGTGGAGGAGGAGCGAGTGATGCGTTCACAGCATATGGGAAAAACTAAACTCACAGTGAATTAAATACAGCGGCTCAATCTTCCCATGAAAATTTACACTCGATGGTCACGATAAAGTCATTTAAACTATCTTGCAGAGGAAAACTTGTGATACATCAGGTATATTCGATATATCGCCCACCCCTACTGGACGGTCTGCTGGCTCTTACCGTAGCTAGGTCAGCGGTCTTCACCTTGCTTTCTGAAAGTTTCACAGTACTACTGGCAGTGCCAGTAATCAAGGCTGGTGCAAAATTTGTTTCAGGCTCAGAAAGGACTATGTAAACACTATCAGGATGAACGCTTGCCGTATCTTGTTTTATTTGAAGATAATTATATGGTGTTTTGTGTTTTTTATGGTCAGAGTAGGTGACTAGGCCCCTTTAACCTTTGTTTATACAGGTTGCCTCATTGAGATCCAAGATCTCATTTACAAGAGAGACCTGTGCACAGCAAAGTAAGTTTTAAACATTTTAATTAATGCTCTGACTGTGACTGACCTTTTCCTGACTTACAAAGAGCAACACACAAATATACCTTACTCTATTGGTGAATTGTATTGCATTTCTCATTTTTGATGAGAGGCTGAAAGAAATGGGCCTCTGAGTCACATCATATTCATACGTCAGGGAAACGGGGATTACGAAGTTACACCTTTAAAGCTCTGAGGAAATCTGATCAGCCCTAAAAAAAAATGTTACATTTGTTTTACATGAGTTGTTAGGAGTGGATTTTGAATGTGAGATTACAATGCTGTCTTAACAGATGAAGTCATACTAAGGCTTTTCGCACTCCTTTGCCAGAGGTGCCAAAGAGTGTAGTGGGAGCTGCATCTGCAATGAGGTTGTCTGACCTCAGCTGAAAAACTCTCAACACATCCCATCAACAGGCAAAGTGTTGGCAAAGGTATAATTGCACCACATTTTTGTTTGATTTTGACTGGTTTCTGGCATTACCAAATGCTACTTATCATTTAGTTAGTGCATCTCACACAGCAGTAGTGGGGAAGAGAAAGTTCTTGAGGATACTGTGTTTGTTTACAATGGCATTCTCCGCTGAGCTCATCATGCAAAACAGACCTCTGGTGCTGTAATGCAAGATGTTGCGGCTGCTTCTTGTGCCCCATTTACAACACTTGCAGTGTGAGAAGAGTTTGATTTTATTACGCTTTGTTTGCACCGTCACACAAAGTTATTCTGCTCAAATGTCTTTAAAAGATGCTTTTGGTTAAACATCAAAGTCTCTACCGGTAAAACGATGACAACCCTCACTGTGCAAGTCTGTTTACGGTGCTTTGCAAAAGTATTCATATTTGTCACGGTGCCACAACAAACTTCAAAATATCTTATTGGGATCTCTATACAAGAAACCAGAGAAAAGTGGGCTGAATATATAAGCATTGGATTTTAGTATAAAAAAAATATATATATTATTTTTATTTTAAAAAAGTAAAAACCTTTTGTTTTTTGTTTTCTTTCTCAGTTATGAACTACACTGCTCAAAATAAAATTAAAGGAACAGTTTTTAATCAGAGTAGAATATTAAATCAGTTAAACTTCAGGATTTCAGTGGTAGAGGGTGTTGTTAAACTGTCTTAACTATTTTGGTGTTAATGAAATTAACAACAGACGCACTATAGGCAAGGCAAGTTAATTTAAATAGCACTTTTTAGTAACAAGACGACTCAAAGTTGGGGCAACAATGAGATGACCCAAACTGCTTGTCAGTAGTTTTCATTTGACCAGGGTGAGTGTCACTACTGGTAGCATGAGGCGATACCTTGATCCTACAGAGCTTGGATAGGCAGTCTAACTAAAATGAGTTGTACAGGGCCATCAGAGGTTGTTAATCCATCAGCAGGACCAGTATCTGCTCCTTCGTGCAAGGAGGAACCGGATGAGTACTGCCAGAGCTGAGCAACGAGACCTCCAGTAGCCCACTTGCCTGAATGTCTCTGACCAAGCCATTAGAAACAAACTTGATGAGGGTGGCCTTAGGGCCCGATGTCCTTTAATAGGCCCTGTGTTCACTGCCCGGCACCGTGGAGCTCGACTGGAATGTTCCAGAACACCAGAATTGGCAGGTTCAGCGCTGCCGTCCTGTTCTTCTCACAGATGAGAGCAGGTTCACTCTGAGCTCATGTGAAAGACACGAAAGGGTCTGGAGAGGTCTGACGTTGTCAGGCGTGCATACAAGCACGTGGGGGTCATGCAAACTATGGAGTACCAATCTGAGTTCCTGCAATGGCACCTCAGCAAATCGGCCTAGCATGCCGCCTCGGTTTTTCAGTTTCACTTTCTCTGTGATTAAGTCGTCTATAGGTTAATTTTCGTTTTTAAATGATGATTATTTTTGGCCCAAACACATTACTCCTTCTATATCAGCAGGGGTATCCAGCAGGATTTTTTTTACAGCTGATATGTGTTTTTAAAGTGTTTCTTTATTTTAGATTTGTTTGAGCAGTATACATTGTGTTTGTCTATCACATAAAATCTCATTAAACTACATTAAAATTTGAGGATATAAAGTGACACAATATGAAGTAGTTCAAAGGTTATTCACACTTGCAAGGCACAGTCAGGCATTACAGAAGAACAACTGAGCTTGTGGTCTTTACATTCAGACCTCCTCTCTTAATCGTAATACTACAAAACACATAGTTAAATAATACCATATGGCAGCGTTGGTGCAGAATTGTCAAATTCCGCAGCCCAAATATTCCTTGAGTATAAACTCTACAGTAAGTGTTCAAAGTCAGTTTATTAAAAAAAAATCTCAAAGAGCAGTTTAGGGGGGGGGGAAGACTCAGCAGCCATGTTTCCATCAGTGTTTTTTAGGCACATTTTAAAGTGTCGCATTAGAAAGGGTTGATGCAAATGTCAAAATTCAAAATAACTTCCTCAATTTGCTCGCTTGAAGTTTCATTTTTTTCGATTTTCTGAAAAAGAGTTAATGTGCAACACGGGATGGAAACACATTTACCGCATAAGTTCTCACGTAGCGAACATTTACCTCACATGACTGATCCGCTGTTTCTCCTGTCAGCATCTTCTTTGATATTCTTATGTGCATTATATGCGTAATGTGTATAGAATTGCATTTTGTTTTTCTACGTCTTCGGTCAACAGGTAACATTGCCGATACTAGTTGACATGACACAACAATTACAACTTGCCTGATAGCAACATACTCCTGAAAACCTCTCAATTTTTTCTCAGATCTGTGCTCCATGCAAGATTGCAACCTGTACTTCCTGTTTATTACAGCCAAGCGTAAAGTCAACTTCTGACAAAATTATGCTTTGCGTAGCCTCGTTTATGCGCTCTAAACCAGCGGATGAAAACACGCCTAATGCGAGTTTTTATTTTTTTGCAACATTTTAAAAGCTCACTTAAAATTCGCATGACAATCGAATGGAAACATAGCTAATGTGACAGAGTATGAGATAACATATCTCAATTTAAGGCTACATTGAGCATAAAATCTATGGTTTATGGTGTGACTGAAAATTCACAGCAAAATCCTGTTGCTTTCTAATGTTCTGGTACCACTACAGCTCTGTCAGTCACCAACATTAAATCTGTTGGTGTTGTTGTTGCATTTTGTCTTAATTTTAGCACTCATTGTGAACAAAAAGTGAAAATTTTCTCACTCAATTCTAATTGGACTTTCCTCTGCCATAAGAACAAGAAAAGTGTGACACTTTAATTTCTACATTGACTGCTAACAGAATACTAACTCGGGTAAAGCATCAGACTACATGTTGTTAAAGTAATTATTTAGGACAAACAGCAATATTTTAGTTCTTATGTAGCCGGGAAAATGATATGGATGGCTTTTACCCTTGCATTTTTATACATGCTTCTCAGATCAACGGGACGAAAAAAGGACAAAAACACTAAAAACACACAGACACTCATGTGATGCTTAAGTCCTTAAAGAGGGGTTGAAATGGGACTGAGGTCAGGCCAAGTTTGGACAAGGAGCTTACAAGAACCCTTTCATATTGAAGAAGTTAAAAGGAGCTCTTGGGAGTCAAAAGGCTGAGGGTTCAGCATTTTAAAAGGGGTCAGGAGAGGGTCAGAGGCCAGGTTAAGGCCCTGAAAGCAGGGCAGATACAAAGTTCTGGAGGTTGAGCCTCAAACGAAAATAAAAAGAAGAAAAGAGCAGAGATATATGTCAAAACTACACCTTTAAAAGAGGTCAGAGTAAGGCTGAATGTAATGACCGGTGTTTGTTTCAGCACTGAGCTCATTGACAGGCTTTAAGCTAACAAGGAGCAGCTGAAATTGATCCAACACAATAACTTTGGTTCTATATTTATGCTGGCTCAGGTTAAGGAACAAAAGTTTGTACCCTTTGAATGATGTCATTTCATTAGATTTCGGGGCTGTTTTCACTCGCTGCGTTTGTCAGGCATCTGTTCAACTTACCAGAGTGATGTAATGCACAAAAAAAGGAAAGAAAAAAAAGAAATGCTGGGGAAAAAATAGCTCGATAAATTAACAAGCAAAACCGCGTGAGGATGTTACAATGGATCAGAGAACTCTAACAAAATACTGAGGAACAAGGCAAAATAAATCCTAACGCACCTACATTTTTAGACAGTCAGGCAGGCATTATATCAGGGGAATATTCTGGCTTGGAAACATCTGCATGGGTCAGGAAAACAAAATCTGCAGTCATGTGGTTGTCGCCATGTGTGTTGGCGCATCTAAAAACGTGTTTTATCTGTGTTTAGCATGAAAAAAAATGAAGAAACATGTTGAGAAACATCAAGGCATCTTGAATGTATGTGTTTGAATGCTCTGCATAGTTTGTATTTGAATACAGATATAAAATTCACATTCTGCTGCTGCAGACGTGACTTGATATTACTGCTGTGACGTCGTTGTCTTGTTTTATTTTATACCCTCCCACACTTAACCGTCCTCTCACCATCTTGGGCTGATATTTCAACAATCTCTGCAAAGTCTATGAGGGCCCACAAGCTGTCAAATAGCTATTTGCTGAATTTTAAAATGCAAGTTAAAACTGTCACACAAAGACAAAACATAAATGTTTATAAAAGGGGTTCAGAAAGACCACTTTTGTCTTTCCTTTTCTTTGGTCTCAACCTTCTATACCCCTCACCATTGCGCATTTGCCAACATATTAGTGGTGAACGTATCTCTAATGCCATAGGAAAATAACCCTTTGGTATTTCCTTACAATGCACTTCAACAGTGAAGCATACACAATCTGATCACCACATAAGATTGGGCTGCCTATATTATGATTCACAAGCTGAACATAAGCTGCCTGAGAGCCATGTATGCAGACCAAATGCGCTAATCCTTTAGAATCACATCAACTGTAATATAATAATACCATAACTTAATCTTAACCTACGCTAAACAGTTGCTTCGCTCACCTCAGCATTCTGGATGCCCGAAACTCAAAATGAAACGGGCGTCACTAATGACCAGAAAGAAAATGACCAGAACTTCAAAGCCATGTCATCACTTACGTACCAGTTTTGTGACCAAACCAACAAAACCTGCCAAAGTACAATGAGTAATTTATAGTAAAATATATACATGTACCCCACAGTATAAGTCACAATCTTATTATATTTAATTATTTTTAAAGAAACACAAAACAAATCTACCAGCTTTAGTAATACCCCTTTAATGTTCAGGCTGATACAAAAACGATTCAGCTATCTGCAGCTCTCACTTAGAAAATGTGAATGTATATCCAAGTGATCCAACAAAGATTTGGAGGGCCTGACTGGTAGTTTACAGAATATCTTGTTTGGTCGGCAAACATTCCCTGAGTTCTGCTTGCACAGCAGTTCAGTGTGTCACTTTAGTTTAGTTTTACTTCAGCATATGAAGAATCAGGTCACAATATAATTTCTAAAAACTTACTACATACACTCTAAACATCAATTATTCCCCACTAACAATCTTCTTCAAAATTAGAAGTTATATAAAATGCGTTGTCAAATCATGATTATACCATTTTATAGAAAAAAAGATCAACATTCCTAAACAAACCTTCTTGTTCAGTATGAATGTTATCGCCACTTGAATCTGTTTTGGATCGTGGCTGCAGTTTTATCAAGGAAAGAAATCTTCCGTGAGCCTGGAATTTCACACTGAATGGGTTTTCTCATTCAGCAAGTCAAGGTACATCTGTTACATCTGAACGGTTTGTAAACAGCCCAGTGTGTTTCTGTGCATGCAGACTGCTATTCATGTTTGCTTCTGCGCACACGTGGGTGTACATTACCCTCCTTACACTGCAGCTCCTGCATCAACCAAAACTGTAAAGAAAAGTAAAAAAAAAAAGGTGATGTACTCCTCCATCCAAGAATTCATACCTTCAAGCCTCGATAAACTAAAAAATTTGGATTATTACTAAATTCACCTATGTGATATAATGTTTTTTGAAATCTATGGCACTATGTTGGGATGATGATTGATTGATAGTTTGATCGATGAGTTGAAATGGAACGATAATGTGTTGCACTCTCCATTCTGCACATTATCAATCTGGGAGGGACATTCAGCAGATCTTTCCGAGATGATTGGGCAAAGCGACCCCTAGTGCCCGCCTGCCAAAGGTTGGTTTTAGCCAACACAGTATCAAATTACACTGTCATAAGCAACAGGCGCCATTGGAAACCATAACAGGTACTGCTGTTCTTTCAAAGATGAAATCGGTGATTCTGACAATTAGATGTGATAGCAGCAGCTACGGCTGTGGGCTCGGCAGATCTTGCTTTCGTCACAGCTGCATGTCCCGCCTTAAGGAGAAGGCACCCCAGATGTGTTGCAGTGTGTAAGAGCAGCAAAGCGTCCTACGCTTAGGTTAGCTTTTCATTTTAGTCAGCCAATAAATGTACACTATATTTATAACACACATGTACAACGTGCCTATTTATGCTGCGCGACGCCTACATATTATTAAAGTTCTAACTTTTGATGCGTACACGCTCCTGTTTGGCAGGGAATAAACGGGAAAACAACATCCAGCTCGGCCACAAGGTGGTAGAGGTCACCTCTTTGTTGACGCTGCTGATTGATGGGATGCTCCCATTTTAGCTGAGCACTCTGCCTTTCCTCTCGCAACACTTTGTAAAACTTGAGGAAGGAAGGAGCACCATATACTTGGTGCTCTTTCCATGTGGTGAAAGTTCTTCTCTGCGCAGAAACATGCAGCTGTGGAGCGTACTTTGCAGCGTCTGGTGTAAATTTGAGCTTTTAAAACCATGCCCGTAAGCCACGCCGCTTACCTTACGCTTACATAACGTGGCCAGTGTATTTCCTGCTTTAAACCATAATACCGATTACCGTGATTGGCCAACTTGTGCTCGGTCGCTTCTCGCACGGTTGAGTTTGGATGCACGGGAGAGGGACAAGATAGATTTTCGTGTGTTTGTGAGCGCAAAAATACCACAGCAATGGCGTACCGCGAGCGAGCTATTTTTAGAAACGTAACGTCACAATGACGTCACATCACGTGGTACGCAGTAGGGCAAGCTTGCATAGTCCGCCGCTGTTTCGCTGTACAAGAGACGTGCGTTAGCCTAGGTTTTACTTGGTAAACGACTGCTTTTTCCAAATCTAAAACCATGGTTTATAAACATTGTTGCTATGGAACGTGCAACAGCGACTCGAGTTACGCTGATCGGCCGCATATGAAGGATGTTTTCTTCAAGACTGCCAAGGAGAAATGCGGTCGCCCTACACAACAGTTCAACCCGGAAAAAGTTACCAAATTCACCTACATATGTAGCAAGCATTTTGTTGGAGGAAAGGGCACAACCGGAGAACATTCTGACCCAATTCCAGCGACATCAAGTAGTGAACAGGTAAGAGTATTTTGGTGGCCGACATGTTAATATTGAAGCGCCTGCTACCATGATAGCATATAGGCTATCATGGTAGCAGGCGCTAACATGATACCCTGCTACCAGGATAGCTTACTCAAAAACTTTTCAAATAAGACAAACATTAAACATATACCGATCCCTGGACGGTGATTACAAACAAAAAAAACGGCCGTTGACGCCATGAACGCCGCGCAGGGAAAAAAAACAACAAAGCTTACCGTTCGATCAACCCGGCCCGTTTTCCAGTCTTTTTAAGCCCTCGACACTCAAGCCATCGTTTCAGCTGAAGGTTGGTGTGTTCTTCGACAGTGCGGCCAGTAATCCATGCGCCTGGGACATCGTCTTGGGAAAGTTTAACGGCTGTAAAGTCGGTCATATCGCTGTTTCTGTTGCGCGTTTAATACCTGGTTGCTACGGGCGTTCTCTACCTGTATGTCCTACCTAAGCGGCAAAAGGGGCGTTGCTCTTGAGACGGTGACGTCACGTGCGCAGTACGCTATTCAGCTTGCGGGGAAGGTTGGCGTAACGGGCCGTTAAGCTGAAATTCTCTGGCGAGATTCCTGGTAAATTATTTAAAATGAAGTCACAGCAAGCCCAGATATGTAAGAGGATATCAAACAACAATTTTTTATGACATCTCAAGATGTGTCTGCAGGAGATTATGATTGTGGGAGAGCAGGACTTTGAGCAGATAACATGAAGGCTAAGCAGTGTACAGCAACGTTGCTCTGCTTGATCCGTTTCAGTGTTCCACCTCTGGGTCAGTGGACATGCATGAACTTGCATAATTTGGAGATGTTGGCAGTGTTTTGGAAATGGAATGAAAAAGATTTCCTCCTGCAGATTTTTACACACAGAAACTGCTTTTTTGTCATATAAGTCATGCTAACAATGTTAATTGCTAGAACTAGATAATAAAGCCAGTTTGCTCCATATGGCAAAAACATTGCCTCAGCTCTTAATTTAAACAATTTATGAAGGCTGCAGGAAAGTGTTTTTGTTGATATTAACACATAATATGTCTAGATATTATGCTCTCTAAAACCCTGGCCTACAAAATACATTCAGACAGTTGTATTTGCCAATATGCTTGCTGGAAAATCTTAAGAGCCCTGAAGCAAAACAGAAAATAAAAATATTCACTTCTGTGGAACAGCAAATTAATCTTCACTCTTCCACAAATAAATGTGTAGGCCCAATCACGGCTACACAGTCACATGCAAACATGGCCTGCAGCAACTCCTTGGTTTACCTCTCTTTAAGGTCTGGGCATTAACACCGAACTCTCTATCTCATTAAGGCTGAACTTGCTAACCTTTTGCCTTTAGTATAAATCATGACCCAGATGAGGGGAAGACAACAAAGAATATCCAGACTGGGCCAATAGTGGCACTTTTCTGATCCAAAAGCAACTGATTTAGAAAAATGTTCTGCACATGCTCATTTAACTTTTTTTTATCAGTCCCTCAACTGTGGGGAAAATACTTTGATTGAAAGTTCTTACAGTGTCCAGTTTATGGTCCACTATGCTATATAGAGGAGACTTAACAACAGCTCAGCGAGAGGATGGCTCAACTCAGGGGAGCCAGATCTGCAGGTGAAACTCTGCAGTCCACCTTCATCTGAAGGATAAAAGACAGTCTTTTAAGGACAGCCAAGCAAAAGCTTCAGCATGGGCCTTCCCACAGCTTAGAGCTGGTGCTGCAAAATGCTCATGTCCTATTGCACAGCGACTGTTGGCAGCTGGAGGAAACCAGAGAAACAGACTGAAGGTGATCACAATTGTGTTGGTGTTTGTCAGTTGAGTGAATGAAATAAGTGTGGAAATAGGGAAAATGGTAAATGCTGGTCCTTCCTTTGCAAAAATCTACACAACGTTAAAGGACAAGAGCTCAAAATAATAAATGCAAGAGAGTTTGTGTGTACAAAAAGTCTCTGTAAGTAGGGGATTCCACCTTTAGTAATGTGATGTTAAGATATAATGATGATCAGACTTTTAATGAAGAAAACTGCTTAACTCATTCAAAAACAAGTACTTTAATTTATACACAATGTGGAGATATATATTTTACACCTCTCAAATATTGTCACGTTTTGTCATGTTATAACAAGCATCAAAGCATTTTACTTGGATTCTGTATCACAGATCAATACAAAAGAGTGTCTGATTTTGAAAAAAGAAGGAAAGCGATTAAAATATGTTTATAGACCAAAAAACAAAACAAATGACCAGCACATTAGCACAGTTGTTATCACTGTTGGCCTGCAGCACAGAAAATGTTCCTGGGTTCACATCGGGGCCTGGGGTCTTGCATGTTCTCCCCATGCATTATTGGGTTCTTTCTAGATACTTTAGCTTTCCTCCACAGTCCAAACACATATGTGTTACGTTAATTTGTCTCCCTAAATGGCCCTTAGGGATGACTGCAGGTTTTCCCTGAGTCAAAGTTTTGCCCTTTGATGGACTGGCGACATGTCTAGGATATACCCAGCCTGTCACCCAATGACAGGCATTGGCCCCTGCTACCCTGCAAGGGCAAGTAGGTTTAACTAATAGAAGAATCGAATAAAAACTATAGTGTGGTGTGGATGTGTATTAAACACCCCCTGAATCAATAGTTTGTGGAACCATCTTTCACTGCACCTACAACTGTCTTTTAGGGCAACGCATAAGGTAGGGTTGCCAGAGATTTTCAGTTGGACTACATAAAATCAATAAATAAATCAATAAAATATATAAATTGTCTTTTTTGTCAATGCAGCAAACATTACAACAAAATTTGTTCTCTGCTTTTAACCAATCACCCTTGGGGAGCAGTGGGCTGCCACTGTACGGCGCCCTGGGAGCCCGGGGATTGAGATATGGGCTTTGACAGCGTCATTTTTACAACTCAGTGTCCAGGGGGCATGCATGGTGGAAACTTGTGCCACACTCAGCTTTCTGCATGTATGTTGAATAGTTCTAGGTTGGTCTCATCTGACCAGAGCATGTTCATCCGCAAGTTTGCCATGTTCCCTACATGACTTGAGGCAAACAGAAAACAGGATTTCTCATGGTCTTGGTTCAACAACGGCTCTCTTCATATCACTCTTACATCAAGTCCAAATTTGTAGAAGGCCAACAATTGTCGTGTCAACATATTCTCCAACCTGAGCTTTGGATTATTGCAGAAGCTCCACTGTTATTCCTAAAATCATTTTCCTTCAACTACACCAAAACAAAATATCTTTAAAGAATCCGCTTCAGGAAGAGGACACGAAGGACAAGCCCTTGATCCAGTTTTTAATCTATAAACTTGATTTTAAAATACCCCCCGCCCCCCAAAAAAAATGCTTGAATGTTAAAATAGCAATAGGTTTAAATTGTGTATAATTAGCCTAAAAAAGTAAATCGGAATATGGAACGTGTTGATGTCTGTTAAAGTCAGGTTTTCCTTTTTAGTATTATTATTATGTCAGTTGACGTCTCGTGTTGACGTGAGTTCAGTTTGACATCGGCATCTGTTTAGTTCAGTTTGTCTGCTGTTGAAAACAATCGTTTATGAATTTGCTTTAATGAGAGTTCAACTTAAAAAATTGGCCCTCTGTCTCTAAAATAAATACAATAAAAAACATGCATTGGGCTATCAGTTGTTTTTGAAACACAGCATTCCAGGAACACAAAAGAAAGATGCATTAACTGCAGGGACCTGTGTGGTGTAGGTTTGTGGTTGGGATGTGGGGGGGGGGGGGGCAGTTATCTTTACCTATTTCAAGGGGAGGCTCACATTCAATGAATTTGAAAACCCCTGATCTACACTATTAGACGTGCTTCCATGGGTTATTATTGGCATCCTATGCTGAACTCAGATGTATTCAGACTTCAACCTTTCTGAGTACCATCTAGAAAAACTAGATGGTACTAGTTATTGTGACTTTAAAATTGTAACATAGGTCCTAGAACATTGAAAGTCGGGCTTTGCATTTTACCCAGAACCATTTATAACTTCTTTTTTTTACCAAAATCTCTCAGTAGTTTACCAAAACACCCACCAGTTCTTGAACTGGTGGGCTCAAGAGGATTAGAAATACTGCATAGGAAATTGGTATTTACCTGATAATTTGGATGATGCAGGAAGTAATCCGGACATCCGGCCACAGCCATGGCTTCTGTAAACTATCAACAACCTTTTTTTAAGGCTGGACAACACAGTGTACAGAGCAGAACCTGAGAAGAAAGGTAAGACAAAGAGAGATTAGTGAGAAATTGTAAACGTGCAGTAAAACAAGAAACACAATGGATGACTTAATAAAAACAGTAGTACAGAAACGAGGTTAACTGGAACAGGCTTAACCAGCTATGTAGCTGTTAGGGATGTGCCAGTTACAGAATAAATGTGTGCTAAGGTTATAAAAAGTAATTGCTGTCTAAGCTACCTGAAAGAAGGCTACTACACTTTTCCCGAACAAAACACGCCATGGAGTGGAGGATGTCACATAAAAATCAATAAAATCACATTGTTTAACTTTTTTTAGATCAAGTATTGGCATGAATATTATCAACACATAATTTAGCATCATGTAAATACCATGACTGAGTGAATCTATGGTATTCAAAACTAAGGTAAATAAAATAAAAAAAATAAAAAACTAAGGTAAATAAAAAAAAAGAAAAAAAAAAAGGTTATCATGCTCAACAATCTCATTCCAACCCATGTTCAGGACCAGTTACTGTACAATGGTTCATTTCAGAGACTAAAGAATATAAAATTAAACAATCTGCAAACATTTTACCATGTTTCACTTTAACATGAACAATTAAAAAAAATCAGCTGACATGCAAAAATTTTATTTAATTTTTTTACTATAGCTGTAACAGCAAACAAAACCCAAATATGGTCGGCTGTTTTTGGGACGCCCAATGTCCTGGCCATGTTTGGTTGATAAAAACCACAATTTCAACAGTCAAACTTTATTTGAACGTCTTAAAGTGGGCAGCCTACTAACCTCCTGGCACTGCTGCCGCTGCTAAACAAGCACCTGTAAACACCCAGCCAAAAATACCCCGCCGGCATATTTCCAGATCTGAAGTCAGACCCCAGGGGATATTTAGAGCCAGGCGGCCCAGGCTCATAACTGTGATGGGCTTTTATAGAGCAGTTCATGACCCCGGGTCAGTATTTAAAAACATGAGCTGCTGTTTCAGAGGCAGCTAATATTATCTCGTGTTTGCGTTAGCGGTTGCCGCTGGGTTGCCCTTGTGGCCTTGCACTGTTTATACTGAGCGTGTGCGCTTCTGCTTGTACACAATGTCCTGGAAGGATAAGTGTTGGCCTTGATTAGCTGCAAATTAATCGCAAATGAATGTGCATTTGTGATGTGTGAAAAACGCCGACCGTGAGCTACAGTTGGGTTTCTGTTCAGAGGAGCAGACACAAGTCACCACATACAGATGTGTTGTTGCCGGTGGAGTCAGTCCCAGTAGGAAAAATGGGCCTTTTGATGTTAGATGGAAGCTAAGTTGGAAGTACAGAACTACGTACTCATTACGAATAAATGGCAAGAAGAGAAAAAAACATCACTGACCATAAAAGCCAGCAAAAGGGATCATTTGTCTTAAATTGTGCAGTTTGGTCCAGGTTTTAGGTTAATGGTGATCCAAATGCTGTAGAAGGTTCACTGCCTTAGGAGTAGAAATCAAAGGACTGTTACAAACTACTTGATATCTGAAGCAAGCAAAAAAACAAAAAAAAAAACAAAAACAAAAACAAGACATGTTTTATCTTCTGGTATCGTCTCAGCAGATATGGAAAGTCTCCAGTCGCTTAGAATCCTAAGAAATTGCCTTCGTAACACCTTCCAGACTGATAGATGTCACTGACCTAGTTTCTCATTAGTTGTTGAATTTCTTTATATCAGGACACAATGGGTTGAATTTAGAAACAGTTTTTAACCTACTTCATGTTGTCAGACATGGCCTATATGACAAATTGCTTGATTGAACGGTTCAGACAATGATCAGGCCTGGGTGTGTCGAGAGGAATCAAACTCATATTTATACAAAAAACGTTTCTCAATCACATAATGTTGTATCATAATGTAACAAACAAGAAATTATATTTTGATAGGACCAGATTGGTTTGCATAGCTTATTCCCCTCAAAAAAATTAAATTGTCACTTGTCAACTGCTTCTTGTGTTTATTCAGGTTATATTTGTCTGATATTGCAATTTATTTCATAATATGAAGCATTAAGTGTGATTAAAAAAAGTTAAAAGCGTGGGAGAATACCTATTCACGGCACTGTATATCAGTCGTAGGTCATGAGAAGTGTGTATGACCAGAAAGAAGCAACATCTTCGGGAACAAAATTTAAAACTAATTTATATTTATTAATATGCAAGGATCTCAACAAATGTTAACTATGGTTAAAATATAAGTTAGAATAAAGGGTTCTTACATCGTTCCATTACTAAAATGTCCGTACCTATCAAGGCTAAATTTTAAAGGTTTCCTCTACTGTTTGTACGACATTATTTACCTTTGAGTAAAGGTGTTTGCCAAGTCGGTGTATCTAATTTTTCTTCTTCTGAAGATGACCTCCGTTTCAGAAGGAGGTAAAGGGTCATTTCAGAAGCTCTTTCTATCTAGACGAGCTTAGATAAGTTATCATGGCTCAAATATATGTCCTTCAAATAACTGTTCAGTCTGCATCATACCTTCATTTCCCAACTAACAGGGGCCACATCATGGTGTGAAACAGCAAGTAGCATAACATTTGCATTATCTGTTACTAAGTTATCAATGCTTTGAGTCCTAAAGTAGGGTGCCATAGCAAGAGAGTTGTTGCGACATTCTAAAAACTGGAATCTCCCATGTTATGCAACAGGGTAGTTACCCTGCAATCGGCAAGGCTGAAATAAGTGGAAGATGGATATTGTAGGTAAAATATCCTCTACTGCTTGATAGGGAACTAAATCACAGTTCAAATGAGGGACTCAAGCAATTTATGGTGGAAACCTGTATTAGTACCAAGCTAAGAAAAAAGGTAGTAAATGTCAAATGGCACAACTTTAAACACGAATCCATCCACTGGGACTTCAGCTGTGGATAGTTGTAGCCAAAGTTTAAATGTCTCTGAATTGAACTGGTTCCGAAAGGATCCTTGGAGACTGTACCTTGGACTTGCTTGAAAACACCCATCAACTGGCTTTTTTGTTTTGTTTTGTATCTGGGAGAAACACAATGCTTAGAGAGAACCTACTAAAGTTTCCTTTGCATAGCCACAGCATCATTCTCTTCAGTTTCTCCAATCAAGCCAATAGGTATAATTTCTCCAAAGACCTAAATGTATCCTGGGAACATCTTCCTGTCGGACTTCAAACAACTTAATCAAAGGACACACGAGACATAATGAGCTGGCTCAACCTCCTACAGATCTGCATATCCACCTTAAGTCCCTCTGAATGAATAGTTCCCTCCAAGCTCCTCATACTTCAGAGGAAACTCATATTTCCTGCCTTGGCAGTCGCATTATTTTAGTCATGACTTTAAGGTAGACTAAAAATATAGTCCTGGTTGTCTTATGCCAGATAAGCACGGCACCTTATCAAAGTAGATACATCAATACAGTACAGTACTGTACAGTTAATATGGTCCAAATGACATTTGATTATTTTCTCTTCTAGGGTCGCCTGCTTGTCCTGACAGCTGCATAAGTTTCTTTGAAGGATAATAAATATTACACAGAGCTTCTTGTGACTGTAGTGCTGTTATTGATTCACCAGTGCCAACAATCGCATCTTTCTGGTGACATGCATGGAAGAAGCATGAAGTAAGTAATGTTCCACAACTGAGCCGAAATTACTGCAATATCAAGGCCCTATGAGAAACTATACTATAAAGTTATAAATGTTATTTTAGTTCTGCTTTTCTCAATGTTCGGAGTAATTGAAATTTGTTTCAAACTGGCAAAATGAGCTTGTGAATAATGACCGTGAATCCATTCCAAAGAAAGACTTTGGTGGTACGCTCGAAAGGACTGGACAAAATGTACGTAAATGAGTAATTCCGTGTGTGGTCTGAAATAATGGCATGCAAGGACGACTCGTCACTTACTAATTATTTACAGACAAACAGCTCACAACAAAAACTAAGCGAATTAACAGTGGCCCAATGCCTTCAAAGCAGGCCCTCATTAAGCCCCACAAACGTGGTCACCATCTATCTAGGGTAAAATTGTGCAACGGACTATTTCTAGGGGTGTGGCCAATGGGGGACTCTACCCCTGGAATCTGATTGGCTACCCCAACCAGAGCTGTCAATCAAGGTTTGTATATAGGAGTTTTCGGCACTAAGTCAAGTCAAGTTTATTTGTATAGCACATTTCAGGAACAAGTCAGTTCAAAGTGCTTTACAGCATGAAAACATAAAAAACATCATAAACACATCAAAACTGTCACTGGTTGTGAGACCGGTAACAAACATAACATTTTATCAAGTGAAAACATCAATACACATCAGATATGTTGGTCAGTATTCCTGTTATTATGGGTCAAAGGCAACTCTGAACAGGCTAGTTTTCAGTCTTAATTTAAAGAAACTTGGTTGGCAAATTTGCACTTTTGTTACTACAATTAGTGTCTAATCAACTTTTATCTAAAAAAAATAAAACCTAGTGCCAAACCTAATGCATTTCTGCTAAACCGTCAGCAACTCTCTGAAGAAGAAATTCACCGGCTCCAACCGTCTGCCGAGCAGTTCTCACTGCACAGAGTCCCAACTGGCAACAAGCTGTGCAGGTGCCGAAAAAAGCCCGCTCCCATCCACATGAAACCTCTGCATACAGCTTTCTTTTCTCTTCCTGCTATTTTCAAATTTTTATATACCGGAAAATATAATAATAATTAATCGCAATAAAAATAAAAACAACTGAGTCAAAATTACGCTGTGCTGAAGGGTTGAAGCCTTTTTTATTGGGATATTTTATTTTACTAAACTTTCTTTGGGAGACAAAAGCATAACAGAACAAAGAACTAAAACAAAAAAATAGTATTCATCAACACATAATTTTGGGGCAACATACAAAAATAGAGATAGTTATAAAGTCCTCGACGGCTGCAGTTTTTGGATGGTGGATGTAACTGGAGCTTGATTTAAAGCTATCTGGATAAATATTAACTTATCACTGATGTATCCAAAGTTAGGGATTCTGTTGCAAGCATTTAAATGCATGGATATGATATTTACAGTAAATTATGAAGAAGTTAATAACCTATAGAAATCTAGGGCATCTAGGGCTTTTTAAAGCTAAATCTAGCACTTTTCACTGGGTTTTCAGACCAGAGGTCTGACTGTTTGGGCGATAAAAGAGAAACTAGAGGTAAGTAAACAGACATTTGCAATATTGTGTGTTTAATGATCTAAAAGCAATTTCACATGGTCAAAAGTTGAAAATAGTTAGATAAGTAAGTGGTGTTGAGTTAAAGGTTGCTCAAGCTCAAGCTTAGCCAGATGACTTGAAGGCAATGGGAAATATTACCCTGTGGCGGTAAAAGAGGAAAAAATGAAAATGATAAAAACAAGTGTTACAGCAACCCAAGCAAGAGTTTTTGTTGTACCATACTTCTACAATCTGGGCCTCCAGCTCACCCCCACCAAGAAAAAGATTCTAGACAGTCTCCTGATTATTTCGTATGGGTCTAGGAGGCAGGTACAGAAGGATTACATGTTTACAAGATGTATTACCTTGTACAATAATTGATACTTTGATGTACTGGTAGCCTGTGTGAATTTGGGAAACATGGGAAAGTGCTCAAATATCCCATGTAACTGCAGGTGAAGTTCTCATACCAGCCTTAAGCAACTCTCCGGGACGGATACTGATCCAACATGCATGCACCTACGCTTAATTGCTCCACTGACACAATCAAAGCCATTCCTGTGCAGGGATTAGTCTCTCTGAGGCCTTTGATTCAATAATTTCCACATGAACAGTGCTCTGGGACCTATACATCCATGGCCTTGACAGCTCAATTACTGTCATAGAAGAACGGGGGGGACTTTGGGGTGCGGTGGCTGTACTGAGCCGGGAGGTTACAGCATTTGGATTAATTAAAGTCATGTTTGCTCAACCTTGCGTAGGGGATAATGTTAGACATCAGCTTCCAATGCAACGGTAGACTTGAATCATAAATCTGTCCTGGGTAAAGCCAAGTCTGGTGAATGAAAGCTGCTCTGAGGTTTTCGTATTACTCATCTGGTGTTTTGAAAAAAAAAAAAATATAGTAAGAATAACCATCTATTTCAAATACAACCACAGTTCATGTGTAATATGGATTGCTCTAGGTCTTGAATGAGTATAAACAATTTAACAAAGAGTGGTTTAAACTAAAGAAACTTTATTTCCACTCTTGAAACACAACAGTATTCTATGTTCAGTAATAATGCAAAGGCTTCAGCTTTATCCAGCCATACGTTGTGGAACAAATACACAGTATTTTAGAATGACTGGGATATTAAGCGTTTGAACAATTGTTGTCAGGTTAGCTGGTTTTCAGTTTCTGCATTTGGACCTTTGAGGCTCTTTTAAATCAGAGTACCTGACTAAACTCAACTCCCCACACCTGTTATTGGTCTACAGTCTATAATTTTGTCTGCTGTACCCCCACTGGTCCATGCCGGCACATTTTCTTAAGGCAACTTTTTGCTGTGGCGACCTATTTTCATATACAGCTTGCATAATTGTATTTTAGGTCCCACAAATTAGTTTGTTAATCTAGGAAAAAAAAAATCTGAGGAACCTCAGTGTTTTTCATGCATTTTAATAGAGCAAGAGAGACTATGGCGCTGTCCCAATATCTGCATTTCCCTTGAGCCCCTCAAATGCGCGTTTCCACTGAGGGTGTGAGTGCGTAGTGTTTCCCGATTTTCCAGTGTTATTTCGTCCCGCCCTCTTTGCACCCTCCATCCACACTTTGGTGAAGTCCGCATTGATGCAGGCTTCACTGAAGTGTATTACCCACAATTCATTGCTGCATGTGACATTTTTAGCCACAAGATGAAAATATTTTATCTAAAAAGACCTAAAATCCTGCTGACACCTTAAATAAACGATTAATCACCAATTTTTGTTTCTTATCTGATTATTTTTACTTATAAAACAGAAATGTCGTAAACCAGTAACAGCCGCTTTAATTTGAATCCATCTGCTTTTTTGAATATGCGTGATGTATTTGCACTGTAAAATGTCTAAAAGCACCAAGTAATGTTTTGCACGTCTATTTATTGACTTTGTTGTATCCGAAAGTGTGTTTCCGAACAAGTTAGCAACCAGTTATGCTTCCTGTCTGTTGATGTTTTTTTACTTGACAGCAGCTGTTGATGACGTTATAAAAAATACAATAAATACATAGTTGTGAAAAATGTCAAATTATTATTTTTTGCTTATTTCCTGTAAAATAAATAAATAAAATAAAACAATGTCACATCAAGGTGCTATCATTAATGAAAGGCACTCAATATATATTTTTTGTTACTTTATATTTATTCTGGGTACATATTTAACAATATGATTTTCAATTCATGTCTCATTTGTGGCAATACCCGCTCTGCTATGCCCAATCCTGTAGAATTTCCGTTCCTGCAATTTACACCCCCCCCCCCCCAAAGCAATTACTTATTGCAATTTTAATTATTTTTTAGCAGTAAAAGATGGCAAAAACAGTGATGGTCCCGTCATTTTTGGTGTCTCAAGTTGATGACATAATCCAAAGTGTCCCAACCCTCCAGTTTTGGATGCTTGTCACCTGCACACTCGAACCCTTATTTGCACTTCCACCAGGTGCACACCTCACAGAAGTGCGTAGGGTTTGGTGCGAGTATTGGGACAGGGCCTATATTGGCTTCTCTGTTAGCATCATGTGACCTGCTCTCCTCTTTGCTCAGAAATCTTCAGCTGCCCGGGAAATTCTGCCAACTTAGCAACAACTGTATCAGGCATGTATTCAAAAAACAACAACTTTTAAACAAAATCTACCACTTTTTTTTTTCTTTATTGATGACATCTGTAGACTAACATCGAAGCATGCGTTCTTTCTCTTCTAAATGTGCGCTGGGCACTGCAGTGGACCCCTCCTCCCTTCCCAAGGAACACCCAGTCCTCATGTAGCAGCTCTGCTTCCAGACAGCAATTCACTGGCACATAAGAGGCAAGCTAGTTGCTGTAGGTATGTGAAAGTAACTCTGCCAGAGCATCTCTTTTGGTCACCTTTCACCAGCCCAGAGCCAGGATAAGGGCAAAGAGTAAATTGGGACATTAAGGAAGCAAGCTAATTTCTGCTGTATTTCTTTCTGCATACATTAAGTAGAATTGCACTGAAATATGTCTCAACGCAATTTTTTTTAACAAGTCGTTTCAAAACAGAGATACTGCATGCTGATGTTAGCCTGTTGCATGAAAACATTGAAGACGTAACTGTATGTGTCAAGTCTGACATGTCTCTAAAAACAAATGTTGGACCTGCGGGCTTGTCAGGTGGCGTGCTGTCAGAACGTTAAGTCCTTATGTGTTCGCAGAAACTCTTGTTTGGACAAAGATTTGTTACCGTCACACGGAATGGATAAAGGTAACTGCAGCATCTGTTACATCATTGGTTATTACAGTGCTGCATTATAATAATACTAATGTAGACCATGTAATGCTGATGAAATAGTGTTATTTCACTTCATATTTTACACAGTAGTACAAACCCCGCAAAAAACAACAACATTGACCCCGTTACACAAGCTGGCAAAGCATTTATGTAATTTCAGAAAAAAAAACTCTTGGAGGAGTAGTTCTTTAGCAAACATCTACGCTAGTAATGCCTGTCAGGAAACAAAAAGCTGATGGAAAAAGAAGGATTCCTTTCAAAAAATGAATGTGCAAAGTTTATATCTGGTTTTAATCGGCTACCCTACAAAAAAAATTGTCAAAATCAATTTGCATTTATTAAAGCAGGAATTCAGGACCAATGAAGTCCATATGTAAAAGTGTTCTTCGTGAGACACTATGGCAATATTGTCCAGCATTGCACGGAAAGTATTAAGGCATTAGTCCATAAGGAATTGTCTAATTAGGGGATTACTCCACTCAAAAGTTAATTTCATTTACTTGTAATGAAAGCTTTCACAAATCTAACACAGCATCCATTTAATAAATCTTTGTCACAATCAAACTAATTTCTCTGCGAACTGCAAAAATCAACCTTGTTTCACTATGAGCACCATATCAACTAAAGCAAGATATTGTGTAAGTGATCATTATGAAGAACCAGAGCCGCAGTATTAGCAGGCCATTTACTGGTTAGACATTTACTACCAGTAAACATCCCGCCATGAGCTTACATCTCAGCCCAAGTTGATAAAAGAGATGTCAAAAGGGAGGCTGTGGATCAGAGGGAGCCTTGGATAACTATAGTTTAGCATCATTGAAACATTAGAAACATTTTGCTGAAGAGCTCGCTTCTGGTAAAGCTGGGGACCAGTGGCTCAGAGGCTCACCAGACAATTAAAAAAGGTACGCCTGAAAACTTAGCAGAGGGTGTGTAGTCTGTTCTTGAGTTTGCAACTAACTGAAGTGAAGTAGATAACATAAAATCATATCTAAAACACAATAGGTAAAAATTATTATATCAGAAATAACTCTTGGTCAAATGGATACAAATAGCAGGTGATGATGTTTATTTCAAAAGGGACAATACACATTACAGAACGTGCCAGCATTAACCCCGAAGGCTGGTTTTCATCAGGAGTCCCTCGCAGTACCACATAAAATACAGTAAATATAAATACAATACATACAAATCGAAGAGATACTTCCTGGTATAGTTTTGCGATGAAAACAACAAATAATGCACTCAACCGCAACGTCTATGAATACTCACAACACAAGACTCGAATGCTGAAGAAAAACGATGTTGTAGCTTGTTCAAGGTTTCCTGAGGAAGACTTGGACATGCTAGTGAAATTCAGCGAGAAAACAGTCTGGCCAGATGAAGCCATAGCTGAGCTCTTTGGATGTCAATTCACACAGCATGTTTTGAGGAAGAACGGTGCTGCATTTCACTCCAGACACACCAAGTTTTCAGGAGGGACCACCATAGTGTTGTATGGCTTATATTCGAAGTAAAGATAAATGGAGAGACGTCCCAGGACATTCTTGTTGAGAAAGTTAAGATGAAACGAGTCAGACTTTCCAAAGGCGACAATAGTTTCAAACAAAAAACAAACTAAGAAACTAAAAAAACCACGTTTGATTGTTTTCAGAGAGAGTAAAACTGCTAGAATGGCCCAGTCAGTCCCAGTTGTAAAAACCAAGGACAGAAACGGAGATCAGACTCCACTGAAAGAACCTCCAGCTTGGTGGTAGAATGGGTCCCAATCAAACCTGAACAATGCACGTGACTACCTTTGACATTGTTATTACAAAAAAAATATATTTTATCAGCAAAGTAATTACTGAATCTTAATTTGTTCAACATCTAAATTAAATCCCATATCTTCCTTAAAGCTTAACACTTAACAATTGAAATTTCTTCTGATTTCATTTGGAACTGGGCATCACGCATAAACCGAAATGCATCTTGGGGCTCTAGAGGTATCTGATCTGAATGGACGCAGCTTAATGTGAAGCTGTTCACATCTGCTTAGTCATCTTCAGTAAACAGAGAGCATGTTCCTCTAATGTAGGCTGTTGAGTGAAAAAAAAAATAACATGAACACAGCTAACTCCAGCCTCATGACATGACGTTCAATGATCCATGGCCTGACCAAGAACAGCAAACCAGATGGCTTTGGGAAGGTTAAGGACGGTAGATTATTTGAATGTGTGTGTGTGAGGACACCTAAGGCATACACACGTAAATAGAAAGGGCATGAAAGCCTCCTCCCAGGGTTTCACAGGGTCAAAAGGTGGCTTTTATTGGCCTCAGGGGTCAGGTGGTGTCCCGACTTTGTTTGAAGAGATTTAAGTAAGTGTTTTATCTCTTGATCTAGCTAAGCTTGACGTCTACACGGGGCTGCCTTTTCTATCTCACACCCAAACCCTCCTCTGGGATGTTAACCCGCTTCTGCAGATGGTCAATTCCACCCACTCCGGTTGGGTTCGGAATAACTCCCCAATCGCTTCTCAGCACACTGAAAAAGAAGATTGTCGAAACTTTTATCATGGAACTTGTGGTGCAGTTTAGAGGCTCTCCGTTTCTCTTTATTTTAGAACTTTTAAAAGCATCCAAGGCAAGTTACTTTTTTTTCACATTTAAAATGATATATATCTTCAACCAGAGGGTAAAACGCAGTGATTCACATTGTTCTTTGTTAATTTCGTCTAAGATAATGAGGCTGACAGTGACAACACAAATGTGATCTATGGAGTCCTGCTGCAGCCCTGGGGCATCCCTCAAGACACAGAACAGTTCGAACAAGCTTGACATCTCTCATCTTCTACTAGAAACGTCAAAGGCCTTGAAAGACGCAGCGCTGCACCCAGGGGGTGGAGAGAGGGATCAGCCTAAGGCATGATCAAGCTAACCAAAAGGAAGAAGAAATGTCTTTATCTGGCTCTAATTGCTGACGGTTGCACCACTTGCAAGAGAGAAGCCCGCACAGATTAAAAGTGAGTTATTTTAAAGTATCTTAATTAGGCAGATGGCTTCTTAGCTGGAGCAGTAGTGCAATAACAGCACTGCTGCAAAGCTTTAACGCTGTTGTTAACGACAGCAGCCTGTTCTCAAATTTAAGTAGACATGTTTCAGGTGAAGGAAGGTTACAGACGACTGGAAACAGCCACATTTCAGGTGGACTGCCTTCAAAAATCCTATCTTTTTCCAGTTACTGAAGCCAAGCTGTCGCATTAGTTTTGAATAAGTCCATGGCATGAATGTAGAGGCCACATATGGCACAAATATAATCCACAACTGCAAAATGTACCTGCTATGACATTGTGGCAGCTATGCTGAGCAGACGCTCTGTCTGCACTGAGGAAGATCAACTCATCTCCAGACGCAGAACGTTTAAACTCACGGCAGCTCGACCTAATTTCTGATTAATTCAGCCAATCATTTTATAACAGGTTTAGGGAATTTATAGGACTTTAAACTTTACGTCCCAGGTGGTCAGACAATCCTTAAGCCTGGGGTAAAAAAACCTGAGACGTGGACATTAGAGGGAAGGTAATATACTCATCCCATCACATCATAGCTATGTGAATTCTACATCATTCATTCCAATGTATGCACACTGTGTAAAATGTTTTTACTCTTATACTGTAACTGAAGAATTTTCAACAAACAGAAAATCAAATGTTTTTTTAACAATGAAATGGAAATCACTCACTAAAATCAGTATCAGCAGCTGCAGAAATTTCAAACCAAAATCTGCCTGGTGCATTTCCACATAATTAAAGAGGCTTTATCAATAATTTCTACAAAAAAAAGAGGATCATATGTCAATGTGTACTACCAAAGGGTTCACTCACAGACACGTCTCAAGAGCAGTTCCTCTGATCCGTTAGCGTTTAAAGTCATCTGGTTTGCTTTGATTTGCACTAGCTTAACACCACACTACCGCTATGTTCAAGAAAAGCTTGGTATGATCACAGTGCACTTGTTACATGTCATGAAATACAAAGTAAAGACAATTTGCCACAAAACCTGTTGAAGCATATTAAAAAGCAATAACTGGAATGTAATAAAGAAGCTTCTACCATTTATTTTGTTTTTCTTTGCTGGTTTTATAGTTTTTTAATTAAATATTAAGTACTACATATTGTTTTAGGTATACCACTTCTCAAAATGTTTACAAAATGTTTGTATCCATAGGGATGGACAGATGTATATTATTGAAATGTCCATAGTAGCATTGACAATGAAAATAAAATGTACCGAAACAATAATAACAATTGGTTTGCATAATAGCATTGATATAATAATCTGACTAGGGCTGGGTTGTAAATCAATTTAATCGATTAATTTGAATTTACAATTTTTAAAGTTTACATTTTTGGAAAATCTGTTTTTTATTTTCTAATGCACTCATTTGGGTTTCCTAAAAGAGAATAACATGCAATGCTGAATATATGCTTAGGAAAATATATTGTCAAAATACTGTAAAGAGAAAATATATTTACCATAAAATGTGGAACTTTACTTTACTCATTTACTTTTTATTTTTAAAATTTTTAGTTAGTTTGAAGTTACATAAGGGATGCCCATTCTTTGTTCATTCTGTAATACCACTAGCAGCAAACTTGTTGGGCCTCCCACCATATTTGACAAGCATGTTTCACGTTCATGTTAACTCCCAGACGAAATGCTTGGAATAAAAGCAAGTTTTTAAAATTATTTCTTTAATTCCTTTTTGTGAAACAAAAAGGAGAGGGGAAAAAATTTATTAATCAGATTTGGTATAATAAAATCGGAGATTGTATTTTTAAGCCATATAGCCCAGAACTAACTCTAAATTCTAAACTCTAACTAAATTGTTTATTTATTCTGTTTAATTTTAAAGACGACCAAAGGGACATTTATAACTTACTACCGCCCTGTTTATGTCAGAAACCGTAATACAGAAAGACAAAAAAAACAGATTGCTGTTAAGTTCATACAAGGATGTGAAGATGGTATGAGTGTAATGTGTTTATAAGGCCAACATGGAGTCAATATTTAATCAATTTTAATCTCTTTCCAAAAAAATATATATACCATGTGTCAAATAGAATCTGGTATCCTGAAAAGTCTGAGCAGATCATACCCCTTTAACTTACCACACCGCCTAACTAAGCTCCCACACGTTGGCTCCCACTGCAACCCGCCACCAATATCCCTCCCCTGAATATATTCACCCCATCATTCTCGGACCCCCACCCCACCCCTGTTCTCGCTCCTCCCCTGCATGCTTCAGTCCACAACATAAACAGCGAGTTCACTCAATACTCGCCCCGGCTCCAGTTCAGCCTCTGCATGTTTTGCAGAAGGGAGTAAAATAAAAGTACTGACCCCAACTCTAAAGAGGATAAGTTGAGGAGAGGGTCCAGTTATTGGCAAACAAAACAATTTAAAGAAGTCAATGAAGGGCGTTATGGGCAAAGAGCTCCGTCCACTAGTCTACAGTATCCTCCAGCCACGTACCCCTACAAATCCTTAGCATAAGTACCACTATATTGTTTTATCTTTTGAATTGTTTAGTGAGGTATTCTTTTGTCCACATAAGAAATTAGAAAATTAACATTTAACACGTGACATTTGCAGGGCTAAAAGACGTTTCTTCAGTAACTCGGTGATTGAAGGGGAGAGTTTAACAGAGCATCCTTGTGTTCTGTTTCAATCAGCAGATTAGACGGCAGTCACTCTTCCCTGGATGTGCTTGTTGCACATATTGATTAGTCATTAATTGGTAGCTTTCATTATGTGGAAGCAGCAGCGTAAAGTGGGGCTGTAAGAGAGGGCCTGATGTCATGCCGGGGTTGGCTGAATAGCGCCACTCTGGGAGAAAAAAACTTTTGGAAATGTGGACTGTGCCTAATTGGATGAGGACGTCCTTCAGCCGCCTGGGAGAACGGCGGGTTATGCAGTGGCACAGATGAATGGGCGAGGCTTGGAAGTATCAACGCTCACAAAGTTGGCTGCCCTGTCGGTCTGTCTGGGGCTGCGATGACACCATGACTGGAACTGAACAGCGCGGTGCACCCCCGCTGCAAATGGTAAGTAAAAGTTAATAAAAGCCAAAACTGCAACTGCTTCTTCAAATGTCACGGCTTCATCATCTACATCACGCATGTCCTAAGTGCGACTTTTTATTTTTAATTAGGGTAGAATCATTACAGACATGTTAAAATCTTACAGTTGAAAATGTAAAATGAAAATGTGCAAAACACAACACATTTGTCTTTTAATTACTTTTTTACATTCTCCTTAATTTCATAATAAAGATGACTACATCTAGCCAACGATTTTTATTCAAATGTAGACTTTGAAATCTGCTTTGAATTTATCTATTAAACTCTAAACTCAGGAACTCTACAGAATGCACCTAGAGCCCGCTGCTTTAGTGATGGTAGTCAGACTAATCGCAAATATAAGAAGCTAAAGATAGTTTAAAATGCAAACTTCATAATCCTTTATGTGTTTTAAATAAATAACACTGTTTTACAACAAATGTGTTCACACCAGTAGAGTGTTGAATTTTGCTCAGGACAGCGAGGATAGAGTAGGGCTGGATGATAATTCAATAACGATATATATCGATTGATAGACGTGTGGTTCAATAGAAAAAAAGGGGTCAATAAAAAGTTAACTAGAAGAACAGTTTTCCTTCGTTTTGCATTCCAGCCTATCATTTCGGTTAATTCTACAGTCATTACACCCTCCCAACCAATCACAAATGCAGACGCAGACAAGATTCTTTGATAATTATCGATATCGATCAATGTGATTTCTATTTTATCGATATTCTTTTTTTTTCTATGTCGTCCAGCCCAAGGATAGAGCAAATATATGACGGAGATGTCAAGCAGCAGGGTAGAAAGATAAACAATTGGGTAAAGGGTGTTGAGTTCAGCAGTATATACACTAAAAGGATCATGTTGTCATCACCTTGCATCCAGATCACATTACCTGTACCCACCTGAGCCTGTGGTCTCTCAGGTGTTCAGTCGCTCAGTGAATAAAGGCAACATTCTTAAATCCCACTGAGGCTCTCAGCCACATTTGGACCAGAATCAGACATTTGAGAAACTTAATCCACTGTACTTAAGACAAGCGAGCATTGCATCACCTTAGGTCAAAAGTGGAGAGTGGTGAAAATCGGGTTTGTACAGGTCTGTATTTACAGCTTGGAACAAGGGGGAGGGGGTGGGGAACACCAGAAGGGTTTTATGCTGGCAAAGATTGAATCTTTCAGAAACAGTTAATCACTAAAACATGATCCTCTAATAGTTAGACCAAGCATACTTAGAAGGCAACACCTTATGGAATATTGACTTGTGCTAAATTAAGAATGCGTATCCAACGGCATCCAATAGAAAACAGAAACAAAACAGCTCCCAACATGCCTGGATTATTTTTTTGCCAACACTGAAAGCCAGCATGAGCATTCTGGAACCAGTTGCTTCAGTCAGGTGCAACGAGATGAACTGTGCTGTGGTCCCCTCAGTAGGATTGGGTTAATGGTGTCATGACATCAGCGAGCGAGTATTAACATAAGCCCAGACTAACCAGTGCTGAATGACCGCTGGCTGACGCAAGACCTGCTGGAATGCTGCCTACAGCATGACCAGAAGCTCGTGTTGCCCAAGTAGGAGCTAAGAGGAGCTTTTATATGTTTGGATGCTCAGGACTTTGCATTTACAAGCAAGCAAACTAACACTGTTTGTGTCCTAAATCAAGGGTCTTAATATCTGAATGTCTGAACTAAGGCAAGATGAGTAAAGTTTATTGTATAATTACTTGCAATTGGCGCACTCTTCAGCCCTCTGGCAGCGAGCAATCTCGCAGAGTTCATGCCCCATCATGCCTGGGCTTACTTAGCACGGACTCGAAATAGCAGAATGGTGAAAGAAATCACAGCTCCATCAGTTTGTTTCCATGTGCACAGTGATATGACCACAACACACAACTTAAATTAAGAAAACAGAAAACAACTAACGTTATCTCCTAGAGAATATGGCCACAGCACGTGTTTGACTCAGTGATGGAGTTGACACCATCTCCATGCACCATGTCCTATAATCGCTGGATTATATGGAATGTTTTATATGTCTTTAAGTAGTGTTTAACTGTACTTGGCTTCCCCTTAATTATGTTCTGTTATGGATAAGTTTATCATCCCAATTTGATGAATTTAGACTTGATTTGCAAAAATGCAAAAAAGTCTAAACAGCTATGTAGTCTGTTGTGAAAACGTACATACAAAACGAACAACATTGTAATTTTTCGGAGCGATTTTGTGGTCCAAGCTGAAATAAATATATAGTACATAAGTAATTGTTTTAGGAACTTTGACGGGTCCAAAACACATAAAGTATTTACCTCTGGTTATGACGGCAACATCGACACAAAAGGATTCTGCACCAGTAGGAACGGTAGGCTGAATTCACGTGAGACGGAGCTCAGGTGTTGCCAGATTGTAGTAGCTCTGTGACAGCGCAGAGAAGTGGGTTCTTTTCACTGTTACATTTTGCAAATTAAAGCAGTCTAAAAAAAACAAGCAAAACGAGGGTGAACATCGGTCAAGCTTTTGAGCATTGGTGCCGACTTAAAAGAGGTCGAGTCGGACTTAGCGGACGTTTCCGCGTTCCTTCTGGATGGGTAAGTTAAACGTCTGCAAATGACTATTGTAATGTTAATGCTACCAGATCTGGCAGCCGGCCGGCAAACAGTAAAGCTGGAGGTTGGAACAACAACTGGTGCGCTTCGGTGCACCACCTACTGGCCAGGAGGAGTTACGCTTGTAGCTATGTTCTTTGGAATAGCTATTTAAGTCACAATTTGGATTAAATATTGTGAAATTGTGTTGTCCTTTCATAGCACGTGTGCTCAGGTTTTCAAACACAACGTTAAAACTTCAATGGACTGTGAAATAAGCAATGGGTCACTTCTGAACAAACTTATATTAGTCTCTAGAATGTATCAACATAAAAGACATATTGGAAGCTACTGAAAGAACTCCTCATTATCATGATTAGCCTAAAAGTTTGCTATGGCGCAAGCAAAAAACATAAAAAAATAACCCCAGAATTTTTGAAACAGTGGCTCATGAGTTTTGAACTAAGTATCTTCTAACTTCTAGCAGTGACCAACTGCACTAGGTTAAACAGAAACTATTTAAGACTAGATCTGAGATCATTTATTTATTCATAACCACCTAAAATAATAAGAACTGTACAAGATTTAGCAACTAGGTAATTTTCATCTGTGGCCCTTATGGCAGGTAAAGCCTTAACATTATAGTTCTGTTTTTCTTCTACAGGCCTTGCAAACGTCTTAATTAGGCATGTCATCATTGACATGGGGATCCATTTTAGCTACAACTCTTTAGGCTTCTGTCCAAAAAAAAAAAAACTGAAAATGGGTTGTCGTCAGATCTTTTAGATGTATAATCAATCAAAATCAATATTGAAAAATCCACACAGACATAATTGGTTAACCAGAAACAAACAAAACATTTTTATTGCCACCACAGACTACAATGGTCAAGAAGTCCTGTGGGGTGAGCTGAATGGATCGATGGAGAGATTCTGCAAAGAGGAAAGTTCAAAGATCCCTCGCTCTGTATGCTTCAACTTTGTAAGATTTTATAAAAGATCAAGTGCTCCTGTTGACAAAACAGTGGTCTACAAAATATAGGACAGGAGTTCCGAAAAAGCAAAAGAAACATAGCATTTTTGCTTCTTGAATAATTGTACTCAGATTAAAGATATGAATCAATCCACTTTTCTATTAACAACTACTACTATTTAAACTAACATCTAGCATTCAAGGATTTTCACACGTCATCCTGTGGCGTCACCCACCCTGGTGTACTACTGCTATGTAGTAGTTTAGTAGTGCATGTAATTTGGAAAGCTTTGGGGGTGGGGGTGGGGGTGGGGGGGTGATGTAGTAGTTTTGATTTAAAGATGTGCTTCAAAATTGTTCACTAATATGGGTATATGCAAAGTGGTGTTTTTTTTTTAGTTTGTTTGTTATGTCTTTACAAATCCCTAGTGAGAACCTTGATTTGTATTCAAAATACAGACAATGCACACTTGCCAAGATGGAACATTTGGATAGCTTTGTCTCAAACATTTGGCACAACCTACACATGACCAGACAAATGAAAAACTAAAGGGAAGGGCAGAACCGTTTACCTAGTCTGCTTGGTCTGGAGGGGATGTGTATGACTTGAAAGAAATAAATCATGAAAAAATGTGAATTCACTTGAGATTACTTAACCTGGCCAAAAGTATGGCATTTACATCAAAAACACAGCCAACTGCAAGATCTTTAGAAATAAAACAACACAGAGAGAAAAAGGAAACCAACAAACAGTGTTTATGGCGGTTGATCACGTGCCCCCCCCCCCCCCCCCCCTTTAATTAGTGTTCTCCAAAACGCTATATCAATAGTACCCGTCCTTACTCAACACACCGTTGAATCTCATGGGGATCCCCGCAGCAGACTTTGGGAGCCACTTCTGAGGGAAATTACAGGAGTATCCCTGAGAAAACGCCTATTTCTCTCCCCCTCCCCAAGCCTAGAGCAAAGCGATAAGACCGGAGAAACTCCCACAGAACTGAGATGTGGGGCCGGGGCGCCTTCCCGGTGTACGTGAGGGCAGCGTGGCCATCCATAGAGTCCCGCTGGATGGGTCACTACGCAACTGGGATCAAAGCCCTGCCCTCAAAGGAGCACCGGGATCAGAGTCGGCTTCGTGGAAGGTGCGCGCATGAGACTCCGCAGCTTATCCGCGCATGTTTCCAGTCACCGGAACGGGCCGGAGTGTCTCCAGTGGAAGTGGAAAGCTTCCACTGGAGGTGGGGATGCAACGGCCCCCCGCCGACGAGCAAACTGTGTTAAAAGTTCAATGACCGCTCGTTGGCTGGTGTCAGAGAGGCGGCGGGCTCTCGCCCAGCAGCTGCGCAAAGTGCGCACATGCCTTCCCAAACAGCATGTGTCATCACAGCGGCACATGAAACTTTTACACGCCGCTCTCGTTTTTTTTTTAATATATATATATATATCCTGCATCCACCACGCACACACCAACAAGCAGGGAACATCCTAAGAAGAGTGTTTATCCGTCAAGAGGCGCTCACCTTAAAGCCAGATCAGATCAGCTCCGGTCCGTTCCGTTCCTCGTGGGACAACAGAAAACCGTCCAGGCAGGGTGTAGATGGAGGGGGACGCTCTGCAGCGCTCGGTCAGGCCACGTTGGTCAACATTCCCAGACTGGACATATAGACTGAAGGAGGAGGAGAGGAGTAGGGAGAGGGAGGAGGAGGAGGAGGAGGAGGAGGAGGAGGAGGAGGAGGAGGAGGAGGAGGAGGAGGAGGAGGAGGGAGAGAAAGCGCTGGTAGCAAAGACTGCGGGACAGCTCATCTCATGCAGCCGAGGGAGGAGGACGCACGCACGCACGCACGCACGTACACTCACCCAAACATACAGGCGCGCAAACAACTCCTCCCACTTATGCACAGACCGCGCCCACACGAAGATGGTTCATTAATGAGGCGTTCAGGTCTTGCAAGGAAACATGATTGGCTTTTTTATTTATTAGCTTTTTCTTCCTACATCAAGAATATATTAAAACCTTTAGTAAAATAATCAAGTTAAGAAAATGGCCTGTTATTGCATATTGAGTTTTTTTTTTTTTTTTTTGGTACCACTTCTTTACTACTTAATGCCTAATTAGTTACATAATTCAGAGATTGTTTTAGACGTTAGAACTGTTCCTAAAGCAAATTAAACCTTAGATATAATTTCTTCCTTTATTTATTCTGCAAACCAAAACACGAAAAGAGTGTCACTGGTAACTCTGGATCAGCATTTTAGCTGGAAGGCGACTATTAGTTGTGCACTCCACCAAGCTTTTGTATTTTATTCGACAGAAAAACACAAAGAGGTGCATATTTGTGAAGGTTTGCAAATGTGCAAATAAAAAAATCTAAGCGTGTATGTGTCCAGATTGTATTTGTGAACATCAGTGTTCAGGTCTTGCCACAGATTCAGCGTGATGCCGCCACCTCACTCTTTCGTGGTGCAGCGTTAGTCTTCTGCCACACACACCTCCATTCGCTTGTGTGTTTACCACAAGCATGACATCTTTAGGATTTTACTTTCAGCAATGCATTTGTTTTATTCCCACTCTTCCATAAATACCCAGTTTGTGGAGTGTGCAGCTAGTACAGAATTTACCCCCTGCTGTGCCTCTCTGCAGCTCCTCCAGAGTATTTGTCGCCCTCAGCTACACACCAGTCTGTTCAGAAATTAGTCTGTTCCAGTCAGTTCCAAATTTTTAAAAGAAAACCTGCAAAATAGTTTCTTTTTTTTAACTTTATAATTACACTATCCTTTGTGTTAGTCTCTCACATAAAACCCCAAAAAACGCTAAGTTTATGGTTCATGATATTACAAAAAGTTGAAAGGTTCAAGGAGTATGAATACTTTTTTTTTTTTCCCCAGTGTCCTGTCTAGCAATATGGCAATATGGAGTATGAATACTATTGAAAGGAGTGTACCTAACACCTAAATTCCTTAGTAACATACTGTCTTTAGGGTCATGGCATCTCTTATGTTTTATTTGTTAATATCCTGTTGTTACAAAGCAAAGAAAAATTGTTTTTGCACAACTTTTGAGATCATATGAATGGAAAACTGGCTTTTTAAAAACTCAAAACTCCACATTAACTTGAGTTATTCAATCCTCAGAAAACATCTACAAACTGACTCAATTAAATGCTTCAGCTTTGGTACCGTTCTTTTCATTTTTACATTACATGAGTTGCGTGACCGCTCCATTTCATGTTTGTGGCCAAACAAGTCCAATTCTTACCAATACAACACAGTCTTAGTGACAGAGTCATTTTCATTTATACACCACCCATTTCAATTGTAATCATAATACAGTGCAGTCGTATTCAGTTGATGGTGGCACACAAGTAGGTAAAGTTTAGCTCGGTCCATTGCATTAGTTTGCTGACTTTGCACCAATCCCTCTGAATGACGAATGAATGTTCTATGTTATATAAAAATACTTACCATGATCAGTTCATATATTAGATCATCAAACTGATAAATAATCTTAATCAACCAGTTAGTTCCTTAATAAAAAAAGAACTTCAAAGTAGCTCGTTAAAAAAGACTAAAGTAGAACTAAAAACGCTGTCTGGAGTCTTTGTATTAATGTTAAACTTTCATTATTTATAAAGCACAAGCCCGTTTCTTTCCAAACCACAAAAAAGCAATAATTTCACCATTTGTTGTCTCGTCTATCCCACTAAACTCTGCTTCTTTTAACCCTCCTGTTGTCCTCGGGTCAAAATGACCCGCCACTGTGTTAAAACCCCCAAAAAAATCCACTAAATGTTATTTTTTTTAACTTGAGATTTTAAGACTTTGCCTAGATTGGCCAAAACAATAGAAATAGTTAAATGTTGCTTTTATTCACATTTCCAAGTAAGCTGTACAAATTTTTTTACAAAGATTGTCTTCGGGTCAAAATGACCCGTGAGCCAAATAGAGTTGAAATCAAGGCCACAGAGTTATTTACAAACCACAGAATGTTACAAAGTTTTAGCTGTGTCTCAGATCAATCAGTAGCAGAAGTAAACAAGGCAAATCAGGTGGTGTTCCCGCAGACTTCAGAAGACCACCTGTTATTTCTAGAGGTTATAAAGGTCCTGCATAGCAGGACCCTGAATTGTGTCTGTGCTGAAGCCATGAGTGTGCATTACAACACTGAAGAGCCTTTAGAGGTGATTTTCTCACATGACCTGCAAGACAACTCTGATTCAGAAGAGGAAGTAGAGGATGTATCCGAAGAAGAAGATGGAGAGGAATACAACCCAGAGCATGATGAATCATCTTCAGAAGAAGAAGAAAACCTTGAAGCTGAAAGTGAGACTTTCCTTTCAAAAAATGGCAAAATAACATGGTCCTCAGCAGCATATGACCAACACGGCAGGCATGCAGAACAAAACATTGTAAAGATGACCCCAGGACCCACAAGGTATGCCGTTTCTCATGCCCATGATATTGTTTCTACATTCTACCTGTTTATCACACCAGCAATAGAAAAAATAATCCTGGAGATGACAAATCTGGAGGGTTTTCGCAAATATGGAGACAGCTGGAAAAAGATGGATGAGATTGACCTCCAGGCCTATTTAGGGCTGCTAATACTAGCAGGTGTATACAGGTCCCGAGGTGAGGCTGCAGCTAGTCTATGGGATGCAGAGAGTGGAAGGCCAATTTTCCGAGCCACAATGCCGCTCAAACTGTTTCACACCTACTCAAGACTGATTCGATTTGATGACCGTGAATCAAGACCAGCAAGACGTGTGACAGACAAACTTGCAGCCATAAGAGAGGTATGGGACAAGTGGGTGGAGCGGTTGCCCTACCTCTACAATCCAGGGCCTGACGTAACAGTGGATGAGCAACTGGTTCCATTTAGAGGTAATATGTTTTCATATTTGTAATAAAAGTGATTTTTACTATTGATTTCTTTGACTGTTTTCTGTGACACTGATACTAATCACTGATGCTAATGTCTTTTGTCCATAGGTCGTTGTCCTTTCCGGCAGTATATGCCCAGCAAGCCAGCAAAATATGGGATCAAGTCATGGGTTGCTTGCGATGCCAAATCAAGCTATGCTTGGAAAATGCAAGTCTATACTGGGAAGTCAACCAGTGGATGCCCAGAGAAGAACCAGGGGATGCGAGTTGTGCTTGATGTGACAGAGGGACTGAGGGGTCACAATGTGACATGTGACAATTTCTTCACCTCTTATGAACTCGGACAGCAGCTCCTAAAGAGGAAGATCACCATGGTTGGTACAGTTCGAAAGAACAAGCCTGAGCTCCCACCTGCACTGCTTGCGTCAAAGGAGAGAGAGGTCTTCTCCTCAAGGTTTGCCTTCACACCCACCACCACTCTAGTTTCCTACCTCCCAAAGAAAAACAAGAATGTAGTTCTTCTGAGCACACTGCACAAAGACAGCGACGTTAGTGATCGTGAGGACAGGAAGCCAATCATAATCCTGGACTACAACCGCAACAAAGGAGGCGTGGACAACCTAGATAAGGTGATTGGGACATATAGCTGCAGAAGAATGACTGCACGCTGGCCCCTGGTCATCTTCCACAACATCATTGATGTGTCCTCCTACAATGCCTTTGTGATTTGGAGAGAGATCAACCCAACCTGGATGTCTTGTAAGCACAACAAGAGGAGGGTGTTCCTGGAGCAGCTAGGAAAGGCACTTGTAACTCCACTCATTGAAAGAAGGAAGCATGTCCCCCGCACAGAAGCCTCAGCAGCAGTTGTGAAAGCTATTCAGAGTGCAGCAGCTCCTGATCAACCTGAGGATCCATCTACCACAGCCACTTCCCCAGCTAGGGCAAGTAAGAGGAAGAGATGTCAGTTCTGCCCTCAAAAGAAGGACTGTAAAACACATACTGTGTGCTGCAGGTGTAAGAAATATATCTGCAAAGGCTGTGCACTTGCATACTGCCCTACATGTGCTAGTTAGTTGAATGGGTTATGTTATTTTTCATATTTTTGTATTGTACATTCTCTTAAATTGTTCACTGGAGAAAAGTAACAGAAAATGAGTCATTGAGATGAATAAAAATGCATTCGAAACTCCTTTTTGCACATTTTTTTTTCTTTTCCCAGCTATAGAAATTCAAGTGGGGAGGAAAAACTCAAGTATTCACACATTTTGTGGTGAATTACAATATACAAGATGAAATTTGGTGTTTAAAATTCAATTAAGCTGCTTATATTGGGGGTTTAGTGAAGACGGGTCATTTTGACCCGGAGGACACAGGGTGTATACAGAAAATGAGGACAACAGGAGGGTTAAGTACCCTGTGCCACTTTCAAAGCAGTGTACACACACATTATGTTAAAACTAGGAGCCCTGCTGTGCATTTATGTGTTATAGAATTTGTGAGCATGTGACTGTGTTACAAGTTTTTCCATCTTAAATAGCCTCTTAGGACTGAAACAGAGACCCGAGCTGCAGTATTTCTGAAGTTTAGGGCTAAGGACAACACTCCAGTTTTGTCGGAAGTCTTGTTCTGACAAGCACAATCTGCAATAAAAAACACGTTTTGCCACGAGGAGTGTAAATTGCACAACAGGGGGTCAAATCTCATTGCACCGGTTCACTCTCACAACTGTTGTCTTTGTATACCTCCAAACGTTGCTGCATTGCATAAGACTTCGGAGTGTTTGTCATCAACATTCAGATGTATAACAGCTTGCGTTTAGTGATGTACTCCATGAGCCACTTCCAAATGTATTCTCCAAACTCCAAAATGGAGCCTTGTTGGATTAAATAGAAGTGTACTTTATTTCCAAGGTGAAATATCACTTTTTGTCACATTAAAACCACAAACTAATTTCTTTTTCTTTTTTGGAACTTTTCAGTTTTCTTTCACTGATGCATTATAGTGAAGCAGAGGGAAAATACATTTTCTCTAACAAACTGCTGATGCCTTCATAGAACTAGGAGTATCAGATCAAAGAGGGGTTCTATACAAATGATACCCACATTTCTTTTTCTGATTATTTGTAATAATAATAATAATAATAAAAAAGAAAACAGATTGTTCGACCTCCCTTTCACGTCACATTCTACTCTTTGTTGATCTATTGCATAAAATCCCAATAAACTAAATTAGGTTGGCATGGAAAAAAAAAATGCAACCGCTGAAAGGGTATGAATGAAGAGTTTGGAAAGGCAAGATGGGGAGATAGATGGATCTAGAGAACTCCTACCCCATGCTAAAAGCACCTCAGGAATAATTGGAGCATTGACTTGATTTTTCATGCTTGATAGTATATCTGATATTTCAGATTTGGAGCCTGAGTGCACAAGTACACAGAGCTTAGGATGAAACTGAAGAAGGCTCCTGCTGTGCATACAGAAACTAAAGGACAGACTTTGTGGAGTCGCATATGGTTGATATCAGATGTTTATACATACTGTACTAAAATAACTTTTTTATTTTTGTTTCACTCCCTGACATAAAACCAAACTGGTTTAAATTAAACCTGTGGTGGGTAGTTTTGAGTAAACCATGGACTTAGTCTGCAAATTTGAACGAGCACCTTTCAGGTCCCTCCCCTTTGCTTCATGCTACACAACAACCCTCCCTCCATCTAACTTAGCAGTATGCGCTGGGTTATTGTCCATTTGGAAGCCCTGTTTGTTCCCAGGCTTGCAGCCTCAAAGGGGACACATATGTCCTTTGTCCTGTTTTGGGCTGGTCCCAAGCCCACATAAACGCAGAAGGTTGCACCAGGAAAGGCATGAGGCGTAAAACTCATGTGTACAAAGTGTACCATGAAAGTCAATCACTTGATCTCCATATGGATCGTTCAAGGCAAGGATTAACAATGACCACCACCCTACACAGGTGCTGGTGACCAGCAGTGTACTACTGTTGGTTAGTAAGAAGACGAAGAAGATAAGGAAGACGTGTCCGTAAGAGTCTAGGCCTGAGAGTAGGGACTTTGAATGTTGGGATCATGACAGGAAAAGCCAGAGCAAGAAAAAAGAAAAGTAGGATAGGGTGATGAGCCTGAAGCTAGAAACTAAAGGGGATATTCCATGTTATTAGTGGTTATGGCCCACAAGTGAGGTGTGAGTTAGAGGAGAAGGAGAACTTCTGTAGTGAGTCAGATGAAGTAATGCTGAATATTCCCCAGAGGTGAAAGAGTGGTGACTGGTGCGAATTTCAAAGGCCAAAGAGCTGCCAATAGAGGTGATGACGAAGTGATGGACAGGTTTGGTATCCGGAGCAGAATGCAGAAAGACAGTTGGTGATAGGAGTATATAAAGTAAATGGAAAAGGCTGTAGTGAATACCTTTTTCCAGAAGAGGTAAGAACACAAAGAGACTTACAAGAGCAGAGGCAGGAGCGCGCTGGTGGATAACATCTTGTGTGGACGATGTAACCTGAAGGAACTCATGACTTTAAGGTAGTGGTTGAGGGGAGTGTTTCCAGATAGTACAGCGTGGTAATCTGTAGAATGACTGATGGTAAGTTAGATGAAAAGCACAAAGTGGTGGAAGCTGAAAAAGTTAGAAAGTTGTATGGTTTTCAGGGATGAGTCAAGACAGACTCTGAGTGGCCAGTGGGTGCTTCCAGGTAAATGGACAACTACAGCTAATGCCATCAGGGTGAGAAGTAGGAGAGAAGTTGGTGTGTCTGGACAACATCACGGATAGTGGAGGTGGGACTGCATCACAAATCGGCTCTATAGGCCGATCTGGGATGGTTTGAGCATGTACAGAGGAGGCATAGTGTCTACATTAGTAGAAGGATGTTCAGTCTGGACGCCCAGTGGAAGACCAAAGAGGAGGTTAATGGATGGAGGGAAAGATGACATGATAGTAGTTGGTGTTAGAGAAGATGCAGAAGAAAGGGTTAGATGAAGACAGCCAACTCGCTTTGACCCTCTAACTGATGTCTTCAATGTTTACAAATGCTCTTTCTTCATAATGCCGTCTCTCTTCTGGAGCAAAGCACAGCCACAACATAACGCTACCACACACACACTCCACATTTGGGACTGTGGTCTCGGCTTTGCAAGTTTCTACCATTTTATACAGGTTTAACAATGATCCTTGTAAACGAAGACTTCAAAACTACGGTCCTTCTTCCTTTGTTTGCATTTGAAAACAACTTGACTTTTTGTGTTGCTTTTAGAGTAACAGTTTTCCCCCTTTCTCTGTGGTCTCTCAGCTCCTTTCAGTACAAGAGTTGCTTCACTGGATTAACTCCCTCTCTCACCAACATCAGCTAGCCTCTTTGTAAGGTCTGTTGATTTGGTAGCAAGAACAAAACACCTTGGATATTATTGTTTGGACAGATGAGCATGGTGCATTCAGGCATCTGGAAATTTTACCGCAAAGGTGAACCAGAGTTGTGGAGATTAACAGATGACGTCGCTGATTTCCCAGGGGATTGACGTCACAAAAGGAAGTGGTGTTGAAGGAGTCAACTTAACTTTTACAGGTGTGCGCCCAATGAACTCAGACGTTAACGTATCAGAAGCTTACAAAGCCGTGACATCATCATCTGGTCTTTCAACTAATTGTTTAAGGTGGAATATTGTAGTATACAAGTTTTTGATTTTGAAAAAAGTAATGCATTCTGATAAAAAAAAAGAAAAAAAAAGAATCACACCTAATTTTTGAGCGATAAAGGATAGGATAATTTAGGATTAGGATTAGGATAATTTTGTCTATTTCATCTCACCTAAAACAGGGAAAGTTCCATCTCATTTACAGTCCTGGACATTTAAAAAAAAAAAAACATAAAAAAGGTTTATACGGTAAATGTCGATTTCAGCTACATCATCCCATCCTAACTAAATGTTTAGTGAAATTAGAATGAAAGCAGACCACCTTTACTTTCAATTAAAAACCACCAGAAAAGAACAACTTACATGGAAGTTAAAACTGATTCATCTTCTTTCTGAATTTAGAAACATAATCTGAAGTGTGTATTTGAATCTGTAATTAATTGGCAAATTTGTGTTCTTTGTATCAGAGGGAACAGAGTGGGACATTGAATAACATTGCAAGAATGAGGAAGGCAAGGTCTTTTTTTTTTTTAAGTAATTTTCTATGACCACAAAGTGATGAGTCAGGGCCATGAGCTGCTGCTCGGAATAGCAGCTCATCTGTGGTGTGGCTGAGAATTTATATTTCATACGGACAGCAGAATGACCAGTCTTTGGACAACCTCTCTGCTGAATACATTCTGCAACAGCTTTATACAACGGAAGACCACATATGTTGTCTGATTTTAGCACAAAGAGGCTCACCAACCCTTTATCTTCTTGATTAAAAAATGATTTATTTAATCAAAAATGTAGGTAAACAAAAATAACTGTGCAACTCCTGTCAATGAAACAAAAAAAAAACAATAGCTTATAAAACACTCTTTTAGTGGTATAAATCAAATCTATTAAATTGTCTTAATTTTACACAAAAAAAGAAGAAAAATGCACCATTGTGCAGTAGGCTTAAGCTTGTAGATGAAACCATCTAACGGCATTGACTCTGTAGTTAAACAAACCTCTCAAACATTCTCACCTGAACTCCCTTTAGTCAGAGTGACTTAAATATACAGCAGCAATTAACTGTAACTGGATCTAGCTTCATTCTAAAAGGTGATTAAGCATGGATATACTTAACTAAAAGCTGCGGAATGACATTTATTGGGTGAATTAAACTAATGGATTCCCCACAATATAACTTTGAAGAGTGCAGAAAAGAAAAGGTGGAATTAAGGCAATACACACGTTTGCCTACAGCTTCTCTAAGGCAGCTGATTTATATCATCTATACATAATGTACTAGATGACTATATGAATTATTAATAGTCAACAAATCAAAAGTTCTTCGACATTGTTTAAAATAACAAAAAGAGTACCGAAAAAGCCTGAAGAACAGCAGCAAAAATATCTTCTAAGAAGCTTGAAAATGAACAAAATAAACTGACAGGCACAAGCGAGTCATCTGTAATGACCTCCACCTCAGATCTTAAAAGTGTGGAGGGTGGCAACTAGGACCGTATTAAAAAACAACAACAACAAAAAAAAAAAAAAACACCCAAGCATTGCTAGTCATCATTTCCTTGTGGAATGCTCCAAATAACCTTCATTTGCAGAAATATTAAATACTCCAAGACACCATCAGACACCGTTATTGCACTCATTCTAGGATTTACGCAGCACACATCAAACACATAACACTGATTCAGCAGCTGTGCAAGGCATCCATAACTTAGAGCGGTACAGGCAAACAGAAAGGTGAACAGAAATAAAGTAAAAGTTCTGTGTACCATTAAACTTGCTCTCATTGGCACATTTTGCACAATGTGCTACAAGAATGGATTCGTACAAATGGCGAGACGTAACCAGAAACATCGTCATGGTATAACACTAGATACAACCATTGCCCGAAACGCTGCTGTGTGAGGCTGATCCATCTCATATGCTGGATGTCATTTTAACGACAGACGTTTTACCATTGACATCTTTTCTCAGTCGGTTGCAAAGGCTACAAACAAATATTTGCCTTAATAATGTCCCCACTAAACTGTTCCTTTAAAACAACATTGTTTTAAACATAAGGCATCAGATGCTCTATCCAGTCTAACTAGACAGCTTGAAGTAGGAAATCTATTTGTTAAGCCATTGTAGTGCAAAATCTTCTCTAAACCGTCCAGTGACTCAGTCCAGGAATGCTTTAACAGTTAATGTGAATATATATATATAAAAAAAAATTAACAACAACATTCCAGCTTGATTCCCTGTTGCAGTGATTTGGGAGCCACCAGCTCAATGCTGAAGGATTGTTGATGAGGTTGTATGAATAGTTCCCAGTCTGCCGTTCACCTGGACAGTCTTTTTGGGGGCAGAGACCTGTTTGAGAAAAACACAACATGATCAGTGATGGATAACTTCCACTGACTTTCAAAAGTACTCCTATCTCTTGTCTATTTTCCACATTTTGCAATGTCAAAGATGGTTCTCTGGGCAAAAAAAAAAGACCAAAATGGAACTTCACTCCTACATGCATGATTGCTACGTGTGGTAAAAGTAAAAGTGAACGTCACTAAACATCATCCACACCGTGAGACGTTGTGGTGGCAGCATCATGCTGTGAGGATGCTTTTCTTCAGTAGGGAGAGGGAAACTAATAAGGGTTGATGGGGTTGAAGGATGGAGCTAAATACAGGGCAAATGTGGAAGGGGTGAATACAAATTCGATTTCTATTTGTAAGAAAAAACGTTGAAAAGAAACATGCATCGTATTCCCTGCACTTCACAATTATGTGCTACTTTAGGTTGGTGGATCACATAAAATCCTAATGTAAAAAGTTGAAGGCATATGAATACTTTTAATAAACAGAGCAGGATACAGCATTTGTAGGTTTTGGAATCTACTTTTTCAAGGATACTGACTAAAAGCACAACTCAACATTTTTAGTTCTGTGTTACAATCTGAACATCCTCTTCAGTTTCATTAGTGTTGTTGACAAAGGGATCAAGCCTTCTGAAAATGAGGGATGAAAGAGGACCCTTTCACCTCAACATGTTTTTCTTTTGCCGTTTCTAGTGTTTCTTCCATGACTCAACCTTTTTGTACTTTTATTACGTCTGCAAATCAAAAGAGAGAGGATTTTTGGATGTACCTTTCACCAAAATTGGAAACGCTAATATGTTACCCTTCAAGCAGACAAAATTAGAACCATAAATCCAAATGTAATGATTTACAGCACATAATTAAAAAATTGTAACATTCCCACTATAATTCAGTCTGAGGAGTAAAAAAGCCTTATTATTCATTACCTTTCTCAACTTCTCAGCACCAGATCCAGAGCGAATAGCCTCCAGCAATGCCTCCCTGGCCAGGGCAGGATTCAAGGGGGCTTTGGCATTTACATGACCGACAGGGTTAGGTTTACCCTGGGAAAATACAGGAGGGGGAGGAGGTGGTGGTGGAGGTGCACTCATAGGTGGAGGAGGTGGTGGTGAAGTGAAGCCAGGGGAAGATCTGGTCAAAGAGGGAGGGGAAGGGGATAAGCCCACTGTTTTCTCCTCTTTTGAGCTCTCCTTCCTGAACCGCTCAACCTCACTGGCAGCCTTAGATTTAGTCTGCGAACAAAAAAGTGAGACAACTATTTATCTGTAGAAGAAAAATTATTTGTTGAAAGCCAGCAGCTTTCATCGACATATCCTATGTATGGCTATGGAGATTTATAGCCAAACTATATATCTTTTTATATTTAGTTTTCTTTACTAGTTACTTAAAACACATACAATTATCCATACAATATTTTTTTTTGGCCGTCACTATTAGCTTTAAAACACTCATCTCTACTATAACAGTTATTCTTCCATTTTTACGTAAAATCTGACATATTGACCAAATCCTGACATTAAAGGAACTATAACTGAATTCATTTTTGTCTGGTAAAGAAAAATGCTTTTTACGTAATGTATTATAGCAACAACTTTTATCAAAACAATTCATAAAAGTTAAAAAAAACAATACATTCACACAATGTCTAGAGTGGCACAGAATAAAAGTGTTAATCCATCCATCCATCCATCCATCCATCCATCCATCCATCACACTATCTCTTGTGGGGTTGCCAGGAGTGCTGGTGCCTATCTCCAGATGTCAATGGGTGAAAGGTTGGGTACACCCTGGACAGGTCGCCAGTCTATCGCAGGTAATAAAAGTATTATTTTACTGAAAAATAAATATATAGTATATAAATGATTGTGTTGTTCATTTTGTCGGGTCCATAATATATCAATATTTACTTCTGGTTATGATGCCAACGTCGACAAGAAAGGATTCTGCACCAATAAGAATGGTAGGTTGAAATCATGTGAGACGGAGCTCAGGTGTTCCCAGGTCGTGGTAGCTTAACCATTATGCTAATGCTAATGCAACTGGACCTGGCAGCCGACTGGCAAACAGTACAGTTGGAAGGCTGGAACGGGAGTGGGTGAGTACGAGTCTGCCACCTACTGGCCGGGAGGAGTTAAATTTGTAGCCATCTCCTTTAAAAGATGTAATTTGACAATCACAACTCATGAACTGATCGCACAATCGAGAGAGTCCAGGCTTTTTTAGTAGGAATAAGCAGCAAACTGGGGACAACCTTGACGACTTTCTCTGCCAATGGCACAATGAGGTGCAGAGCCGTTGCTAAACAGCAGCTCCTCCAGTGCGTACACGAAAGGGTATGTAAACAGAACAGCATGTTGACCATTCACGTAAGAAAATATAATTTACCCAAGACATAGCTGTTTATGTCAAAGAAAACAAAGAAAAGTCCCTCGATGAAGCCTTGTTTCCTCCAGAGGATTGTGTACGAGCTTGAGGCGCGTTTAGTCTCGTGCATGTCGAGGGTTTCTCATTGGGGAAAAACAGTGGAGGGCGGGGCTTACAGTTCAAACTAAACTCTCACTCACAGTTCGAATGTGTGAAGGATCAGGTATAGTTCCTTTCAGGTCTTGACCTAATATAGATGTAATCTACAAACATAGCAAGCGACAAATATTGAAGATTGTTTTACCTGTTTCAGTCTGCTGACGTTCTGAGATCTAAGGTCAGCTAGAAGAGCAGATCTTTCATTGATCTCTTCAGTATGGGCTACTTTCTTCTCATTGTTGGTCGTAGAGGATATCTAGTAATGACATAAAAAAAAATCCATTAGATTAGGATATATCTTAAAATGTGTGGGTAGCTATGCTAACCGTTAGCATATATATATTGACTGTCGAATTGCTGCACTGTGTTTTACAACCTGTTTATTTTTGGTAATTAGGTATCCATCCATTCATATAATGTGCTGTGTTCAGCCTGATCTCACCTTCCTCAGCCTCTCCTTGCCTCCACTTGTCTGGATTGCCTCCATCAGGCTGCTGTGCAGAGATGTCTCTTTCTCAACAGATCTACAGAGGACAGGTTTGAACTTTTTAACAGGCCCAAACACCGTCACTCCTGCAACAGACCCAGGCGTCTCGCTGTTGTCTGGTACCGTGCTTGAGGATTGAAGTTTTACTTCCTTCAATGGATTCCGTACTCCCTGTAACATCAAGTTACAGTTTTAATGAACAGTCTCAGTAATTTTACTTAGCCATTTGTAAAGACAGAAATATTTATAATCAAAAAGTAACTCACTATTATCTGGTCTTGTGCTTTGACCTTTGGGGCTATGGGTGGCCTGGAAGACGAGTGTGGAGCACTGCTCCTTGCTGGGCTCAGGGTTTGAGGCTGAATGTGTTTAATGTAATCACCATTACTGTTGCTACTGACTTGTATCTGGGGAGATCCATTGTACTGACTGTGATTTTTCTTGGCCTTTTCTTTGTCAGCTGTATCCAAACCTTTCTTGGCCACTGCATCGTTTTCAAATCTTTCCCTGTTTGTTTTCACCTCAGCAGAGTCTCTCTGTCTATCTGATATGTACTCTGGGACGCTTGTGGACCTCTTGGGACACTGAACAGCGACTGTGGAACTAGAGCCATTCTCCATAATATTTGACAAAGATGCATGAGAGGATTGGAACTGAGTCACCGATTTCTGGAAACCAGCAGCCTTCTCTGTTTTCAACGACTCAGAGGAGTCAGTGATTTTAGGGATGCTGGAAGGCTTAGTTGAGGTCCTTGGCGTGTATTTAGAGAGGGCAGACGCTACATACTGGCTGGAAGTCCGCCTGGATGGTTTGAGAAAGTTCAGTTGCTGTTTCATGTCTGAATGTAGAGGAGGGGGGAGGGAAGGTTTATTACTTGGCCTCTGAACAGTGTTGGATGCTGAAATCGTGTTCTCCACCTCGGTTCGCTCCCTGTTTGGACTCACATCTTTTATATGTTGTTTCTGATCTTCTCTCCCCCCCACTTTAGCTTGAACCATCGCTGTTGGTTTAGAAACTGCACTTGGTGGTGTTTTCTGGTACTCTGGGTTGCTGGTCTTTAGTTTGCCTTCCAAGCCAACAGCAGGGGCATTGCTGAAAGCATCTGTACTGTCCTTAAGTTTGTCAACTTGTCCTTTTCTTTGCGTCGCCAAATGTTCTTGCCTTGTGTTAGAGCTCCAAAATGCCTTGGCGTTTTCACAAACAGTGGTACTGTTTTCAGTCTGTGATTTTTGTGACTGTCCGGGTTTTAGGTTACTGACGCCTAATGCCATCATATTCCCCTGATCATCAATTCTAATGGCAAAATTACTTCCTGTGTTAGTTGGCTGCGTCTCTGTGACGTATGTGACGGAGGGTTTCGGAGGGACCACGGTAAATGTTTTCATACCGAAGCGTGATGAGACATTGTGCTTTATTTTACCGTGCAATGGACTGCAACTAGAGCTGATCTGATTTACTTTGTGCATCGCTTCAACCTTCTCAGGAGAAACTGACCTCTGAATCTTTGCTGGAAGTTCAAACTTCTTCTGTTGTACAGACTCAGTTTTGTGTTTCACAAGATCAGCTGCGATCACAGGAGGCCTGCTGGTTTTCTGCAGTTCAGAGCTGGATTTCCCTGCCAGTGGTGGAGTATCCTCTTTCACAGTGGTGGTATCAGCAATCCCCCTCTCTTTAATTTTTATCTCTTGTACCTTTCTTTCCTTTTTAGTACCTGTAGATTTGATCTCCTGCGGTGGGCTAGACTTCTCAGCGAGCTTTGAACTTCCACTGCCTTTTTTGTAACTGAGAGCAGCTGTATAAGCGTTGTTGTTTTTGTTCTGCCGCTCCTCATCAAAGTGATAACTGAAGCCAGGAACTGTAAATCAAACAACACCACAAAGACACTTAATAATTTCGAGAAAACATAAAAATAGTTAGTTTACATAATGGTCCATTGTTTTGTTTTTTTCCCCTACCGTTGCTGCTAGTTGACTCAGTCTTTGTAAGTGGTTTCCCTTCATGCTCTACAAGATCACATTCATATTCCTCCAGTACCTCATCTATGGCTGTGACTGGCACGTCCATGTCCACTACAGACACAGGGACCTCACTACTGTCTCTGGACTTGGTATCAGGGCTATCTTTGGGAGAGATGGTTCCAGCATGGCCTAGAAAAAACAGATGAACTGTTACACATCAGTGTATGCTACAATTCTAAGCAGATTTGTCCTTGGAAAAAGGTTTTAAACAGATTTGATCTAGAAATGTCATTTTGGGTATGGCTAAATTGCTAGACTCAGCATTAAAGGCATAAACAGTTTATTGCAAAAGTATTCACACCCCTTGAACTCATTATGTGCGTTTGTATTCAGCCCCCACTGATACCCCTAAATAAAATCTAATGCAGCCAACTGCCCACAGAAGTTGTTTAATCAGTAAATATAAACCAGATGTGTGTCATTTCATCTCTTCATTTTTTTTTCTTTCCTCAAAAAGGTTTGCTAGTGAACACTGGTTAACACATTGTTTTTGAAAATCAATTTAAACATTTTGAACTCTATCCTACATGATTTATACAAAAGCAGGTTGAGCAGAATCACTCCAGCTGGGTTGGGACCATTTTCACTCATTTCTGTTCACCTTTAACAAGCATGGTCTCATAAAGATGTTCAGGGGGAGAGGAAGGGAAAATAAATCCTGGTTTCTTAGAAAGTCTTTTAGTGCCAGTTTATTTAAGAAACAAATACTACAACTCAAAAAAACAAAAAAACAAAAAAAAAACTACTCTCCTGCTGATTGACCAGAAGGCTTAGAGCTGAGTTTTGTTTGAAGTCGGTTACTGAAAAATTTAAAGAAATCTTTAAAATTCTGGAAAGTAATTAAACCTCTCAATTCTAAAGACTATTTTAAACATTCCTGATACTATTCTGGTTGGGTCAACTGCAGTGACGACTAAAGCTGCAATTGTGAATCAGTTCAACAAACATTTTATCGGTATAGGGAAGGAGCAGTTTGTCTGTAAATAGCATTAACATATGTTCTACCAAACCAGGAACTGACTGATCCAGGTTTAAAACAATTTGATTGAAAAAATCTCTTTCAGTCACCCAAGTTACCAAGCCTTAAAGGAAAAAAATATCTGCAGCCCCAGACAACCAGGACCCTTACCCTTAAAGATAGCTGCAGATATTATTGCAGAGCCTGTTGCACACAATTCAAATTCAAGTATCAAAACCAATACATACAACAGAGAAAACAGAAAACAGGATAGTGCCACATTATTTATATATCGCTCAAAAGCCTTTGATTTAATTGATCATACAACAAGTTCTTAACAAGCTCCAAAATCCCGACATTAGTTCAACAGCTTTTAAAAGGTTTGAAAACTATTTAAAAATTAAGCCTTAGTGTGTCCACGCAGAGGGCCATAAATCACATTTCCTTAAAATAACTAGAGGTTTGCCCCAAGTCTCTGTTTTGGATCCACTCCTTATAACTGTATTCATGCTAAACTGCATTTATATGCCGACGACACACTCATTTATACATCTGCTACTTCTGTAGCACAGGCAATAAGAGAACTCAAAAAAGCATTTCAGGTTTTTAAAATGCAATCTCACCACTGTATTCTTTGGGAGTTGGTTGGCTGGACATCATTAAGTGTTCATAGGCAACGTCACTGGTTTATGTTTATCTACCTAGCTTTGCTCCGTAAACTCCCTTAGTATCTCAGCACCCTTCTGTCTATCAGCTCTAGTAACTACCTTTGCGTTCCACACATTAATTGCTTTTAAATTATACCTGGGTTTCAACGGTCTTTGGTAAAGCAGCAAGCCAGCATGCAGTCATGCAATAATCTTCAAAAATATCTTGAATTACAAACATGCAACAGTTACAAAAAGGATGCAGTGAATGGTGGAATGTCACCGTTTTTTGTTGAGAACACATTACATTTTACTTTTAATTCTAATGTTTTATTCCATTTTTATTGTGAATGTTTGTACTGGCAATGATTATGTGTCTATTTTACATTGTTATTTGTAAAGCTGCTACCATGGCCCGGTCTCCTTTGTAAAAGAGATTTTAATGTCAGTGGTACTTCCTGGATAAAGGTGAATAAATAAACAGCATTGCAGATGCCAATGAACACACCAGATAAGCCTGGGTAATATTTTGGCCTAAATTCAGCTCACTATGTGACACATAGTGAGCTGAATTTCACAACACAGTATGTGTTGTAGAAGAGTGACACATGGGGATGACACCATAATGCTCTGTGGAGGCTTTTATTCAGCATGCCAGTGTTTGATGGGAAGATGGATGATCAACTACAGGGCAATTCTGGAAGAAAACATCTAAAATATTTAAAACTGAAGAGGAGGTTCACCTTCTAGAAGGCCAACGGCCATACAAAATTATTTTGATCAAAGCAGATTTGTTAGAATGGTACAGTCAAGGTCCAGACCTAAATCAAATTGGAAATCTGGAGCAAACTTCAAACTTTAAAAAATTACATTCACCTTGATTTGTTTTAGAATAAAAAGGGCCCAAATTTCAGTATCTTGATTTGAACAGCTGCTTTACACATACCACCCACAAAATTCTAGTTGCAATGATGCAAAATATTAACTCAGGATAGCTGAATACAAATGGACATCAAAACTAGTGTAAATGTTTGAAAATCATGTATAATGTTCCACCCATTTGAAAAAAAAGTGTCACTACTTTTCACCTCTCACCTGCAAGGTCTGCCAAAGTCTGATGAAGCTGGACAGTAAGCTCCGAGTCATCGTTAAAGCCGTTGACCGATTCTGGATGAGGGCCTCTGACATCATGCCTGAAAATGTATACATATGTAAAACACACAACTGGATACTTATATCGAGACACACAAAGAAAGTCCAATAACAGCTGTCCCACAACAAAGACCTGCTGCGTTGAGCAGATAAAACACTGCTTGATTTTTTAGCTGGACCACTAAGCAGATGTCATGGCTTCTCCTTTGATGTTGTAATAAAATTCAGCACCCTTTCAGTTACTAGTGTAGCTTTGAAATGTAAAAAGGGTAAGTGCAGTTCAGTGCTAGATGGAAAAAAAAAAAAAAGCCCAGGTGCTTTATGTCTTTTTCTTGGTTCTACATGATTTATATTGAAGCTTGTTGGACTTCAAACATGCAGCTTATTAACTTCATTCAGTTTTCTTTAAGGGTTCAAAAGAGCATTCTCTTAAATTAGTGTCATATTAGCCATAACAAATTGCAAAATAAGGGGCCAAACCAAATGAAAATTATCTTTTAGGGGTCTTGGATGAGGTCCTCTGTTGCTCAGTGGTTCTGAGAAAGCAGCGCTATAATGCTTTCCTGGAATACCGAGAAGCCAGCAGCATCAAGCCAGACCCTGGATTCATCATGCTTTTTGTTATTTGAGAGCATCACTCTAATATCCTTGGACTGGGCAAGCTACCATACATATTTCACAACAAGTTGAAAAAAGAAAACATCTGGAGCAGAATCTTTCTTCCAAAAAGACCTTTGAATGAGGGCCTAAGACCATAACCATGAAAGCCCAGCTGAGCAAGCCAGCTTTGGCCACAACTCAAGAATAATAAGATGGAGCTGTGTTTGGGTATTAAACCTACTGCAGTAAAAATCTGGGGAAAAAAAAAAAAAAAAAGTTTGCCAAGATGGACCACTCACAACGTAAAAGTGCAGGTGTCAGAGAAAACCTGCCATGGAGACAATTGAATGCAGGTTCTTTGACAATATTAGTAATTAGCTGGCTCAAACAGGCAATTCCTCATGCACAGTTTTTAAAATTATTATCAAATATAGCTATTTGCAATAAATTATGTTTGTAAATTACAAAGCACAGGATCTGAACCCCTGTTCCACCTCTTATTCTCATAAAGTGATAAACGTTAAGTTCTGGTAACGTTCTGCAGCAGGCGCTTCTTTTTCCAGCTCCACTACTCTGGATAGTTCTCAAACTTTAATATTTTTTCTGTTCAAAAACTTTGTCTATGCCATCTGTGAGAGGTTGTGCCGGCAGAGAGCGACCACGTTTACCTCAACTACGTTTAAATTCAGGAGATTATCTTGTGAAGGTGCTTGACTTAAGATTCTCTCTTGCAGCTTTATTCAGTTTGAGTTTAGACCTTTAGTCCTTCTTCTCACAGTCATTAACTTCAGGATATTTGATTACATATTTTTGGAAGCAAAGTCAGGACAGGGCAAGACTGATTTAGTCATAAAGCATTAAAGAACTTCGCTGTTGTACCATTTTTTTTTAAGCATGCAGCAGTGTTTGAGATTGCCGCTGTTTTAGGTGTCCGATTTGGTCTCGACTGTCTTGCATTAGTTGACAGCTTCGGCGTGCCAGCGGATTTTTGGTGCTGGTCGGATATAACATGCTTATAACCTAGTAACAGAACCTCGCTTGAACCAAGCTTTTGATGCTTTGCTCTTTACCTGTCTTTTCCTCCCCAGGTGGCCTTTTCTTCATCACTTGAAGCCTCCTTGATGACTCGTTCCTCTCCTTGCTCTCTGCTTCTTCCGTGTCCTGATAAACGGCCATCGTGAGCGGTTATCTGGGAGTCAGATGGTGAATTGACAATGCATGACTCCCCGCCCTCCGTCGCACCTTTGGAATGAGTGTCAGCCTGGTCGGGAAGGCTGCTGCCAACGCTGCTGCTGTCTAGAGAAAGAGTCTCAGCCTCAGGCGCTGTGGTTTCTAGTTTTCGGACACTGGAAGAAGTCTTCCTGGAATGAAGCCAAGCTATGAAAGGATGGGCAGAAAATGTTTGTATAAGTATAAAGTTTTAAAACGCAGTTTTAAAGTGTTAGCTAAGGTTAAGAAAAACAGGGCACTTCAGCCAAATTGAAGTCTCTCCAGAGCTTTTTAAGGAAAGGGGATTCTATTTACTATTCTAAAAGGCTAGACACCAAAGAAACAATTAATTAATTAATTAAAAAAATATCTTCCTTGTTCTCTATGAATCCCTTAGGTTTATAAATGAAACTAATAGTCTTATGATACTAAGACATCAAAAAGGCTGAAAAAGGCAAAAGTGAGAACAATTTTGTGCAAAAACAAGATGCAGAGTGAATAATAAGAAAGAAAACTAGAGAAACAGGAAGCAAGACATACTGGTGTAAGTTTTAACATTTACCCTCACACCACTCACACATGCATGCAATCCAGAGAGATCGGATAAATATACAAACATTTTTAGGGCGCAATAAATATATTTTTTTGAGTGCAGATGGACTTAAAAAAATATATTTTTTTAATTACATGTTTAATACAGTCCTGAACTCGTTTAGGTTCAAGGGAAGGGTGGCGCTGCCTCACACCTTCTCATCTCTTTCGTACACTCATGCACTGGTCAGTTCTTGGGCTTCTGGGAAATGTACTTAGAGCGTCATTGATCTCATAGAACTGTAGGGCATAAATATAAATAAACGTTCTGTTTGTCAGGCTTCCTCCAGTTGCGCCTGAATGCGGGGCTGAAATGCCTCAAACAGTGAGCGAGCTTGTTTTTAGTGACGGGTGCAGGTGAGAGCCGAGCATCACTCTGAACATGCATTGTGGTGGGGGGGAAGAAAAAAAAAAAAAAGTATTTCAGTGTGTGCATTCGGACTGCCAGCTCTGGGCCTCGTCCAAATGGTGAGGAGCGAACAGTCAGTTCCAGGAGATGTGGTGATGACTCACAGGGCTGTCCTCCCAGCTCCTTCCCAGCAACTGCTGAATCACGCCAGTTACAGCCACATTCTGCACACGTTCACACAACACACAGAGGATAACACACACACACACACACACACACACCGTGCTATACTGCCATTTATGCTTACACAGAAGTAAACAGACACACGGTGTTCTCAAATCTCCAGCTCACAAAGGACCTTGAGTGCATGCAGCTGTTAAAGATAAACCAAACACGTCTTCACTCCGAAAGCTGTCAACCGACGCTACGCACACACGTGCTATTAGGACGGACCCGACCACTGCTATCCATGCGAGAAGCCAAACCACAATCAAACTGTCTTGCTTCAGTTTTCAGATGTTTTATTGTAAAATATCTTTCAGAGGAGAAAAAAAAAATATGTTGTCACATTTGCACTGACTTCATAATTAGACATCCCTTTCAAGCTTGCAACATAGCTCGACCACTCAAATTCACACAGTCCTCGATAAGATGCACGTGTCACAAAAGATTCCCTACTTGAAACTGCGTCCAACCGCTCCGCCACAAGTACTGCTTTGAATGAGAGTAGTTGATTTAAACAGCAGCACAAAAAGGAACTTGGAAAACCAACTACATAGCAAACAACAGAGTCGCATAGCTGTAAACAACGTGTTTCCATGGAAACTTTAAGGCAAAAAAATAAATAAAATAATGATAATTTTCCCCAAAAGTGTCTAGGATTTACACCACAACCCAAAACTATCTTATCTTTATGACATTTAAGGAAAAAAAAGAAAAAAAAAAGAAAAAATAAACATGAGGCATGACACATACTTAACAATAACTGATCTATTATTTGCCATCCTTTCAAAAAGCAAACCTTTTTGATAAAGTTGTCCAGGTAAAAAAAAAAATGCAATCAATCAATCAATCAATCAATCAATCAATCAATCAATCAATCAATCAGTAAATGTTAATGGAAATCTGCTTTTGCTGATTGGCTCGGACACTGAAAGAAATTGGTTTATTGAAAGTATAAGTTTCTTAATGAGAGAATAAAAACTTGTTTTCATATATTGTTTGAAATTTATAAAAATGCAAACATTTAAAAACTAATAGGTACATAAGTGTTCACACCCATAATTATGAGCCTCTCAACTGAGCTTAGGTACATTTCATCTCCACTGGTCATTCTTGGGTTGCCATCTTAATTTGATCTGATGCTACCTCGGTTAAGGCCAGTTGGTGGCAAAGTAAAAAATTTTATTTAGGCTCTATTTTAAATTTATGAAAAACAAAACAAACAAAGAAAAAAACATAACCATGCCAAAATGTGCAAAAGCTATTCAGAGTCATGGCTTAACATTTTCTTGAAGCTCCTTTCGAGGCAACACCAGACTGATGTATTTAGTATTTCTATATAGGCTTTGCTCAGTTGTCCTGGGGTGTTTTCTCCCAGATTCTCTCTACAGAGAAGGCTCAGTGAGGTCGGAGGGGCAGCAGTGACTGGGCAGTTTTCATTTATCAGTATTGACAAAAAATGTACACTGATTGCATGGTGCAAAAACATTACGGCTTATTATGATAAAAAAAAAAAAAAAAAAAAAAAACTCTTATTTGTGATGTTTGCAAACCCTAAAACCAAAAGTATAGTTTGGATTAAATGGAAAATCTTTCCTGTTAATCTCTAGGGGGCGTCTAAGAAAAATTCCTGTGAGTTGCCATGTCGGTCTGACCAATGGTTCTGGACCTTCTGGATGGTTCTCCCCTCTCCACAAGGGAACATTAGAACCCTACCGGAGTGACCATTGGGGTTCTTGGTGAATTCTTTGACCAAATCTTTTCTAACCTGATTATTCAGACTAATTGGGAGGCCAGATCTCAGGACGGCTTTGGTTGCTCCAAACGATTCCCAATTCCAATTAACGGAGACCGCAGTGCTATTTAGGATGCACAGAGCAGCAGATTTTTTTTCCTTCTGTATATTTCTTCAGACTTATGCTTTGGCACAACCAAATCTTAGAAGTCTATAGACAGTTCCTATGACGTCATGTCTTTGTTTCAGCTCTGAAATGCACTGTCAGCTACAAGACCTAATATAGACCAATGTGTTGCAGGACAAATCATGTTCAACTAACTGAATTTAGCAGAGACAGTGACAGGACATCACAAGGATCATCTGTGTGTGTGTTGGGGGGGGGGGGGGGGGGGGGGGGTACTTAACCTATTCTTAAATATTAATTTTTTTATACATTTACAACAATCAAACAAACAAACAAACAAAATGATTTTAAAGATCCAAATCTGGCTTAGAATAAGACTGCAACTTAGCAAAATGTAGAAAAAGTAAATCGATGTAAACAGGGTATTATGGTAGACCATTTTAATATACTGCAAAGTGAATCTTTTATCAAAGAAAAGCTTGATATAAACTTTCCCTAATTACTGTCACCCTTCTTTTTGTATTGGATTCAGAGCTAACACTATTAAGGAACACGTAGCATATACTATTTATTTATTTTTTTTAGGAGATTTTTTCGCACTTTAGTGGCTCGCTTTTTAACACCGCGGGTCGGAGACGAACCCGGGTCGACCGCATCTAAGACTAAGGCCTCCGTACATGGGTCGCGCTACCCGCTGCGCCACCAGCGCAACCATATATACTAGTTTTATATGGCCAATCTTTTCTAAATCTAATTGTTAAATTGAACTGAATTCGGGTCAGACCAAAAAGAAAACCAGGAATCAGTATCAGTCAGCAAAATACTGATCAGAGAATCTCTTCTTATAAAATACAAAAGACTATATCAACAAAAAAAACAACAACACGCTTTACACAGATTACAACCCCCTATACTAGAGCCAAAAACAGGATTAATTGAGGTTTTAGGTTTCTAAACTAATGCATGTCACTAAGCACTCACAGACACACTGTCCACCTATTGATCTGCAGCTATCACGTATATCTGCAGTATCAGATAGCTTCGCCTCGCTCTCCCCAGACCACACCGTGTCCGCTCACAGCGTCCCTCAGCTCTGAACCCGGACACAGTCGACAAGAAATGCAAAAGCATGCAAACAACCGTACTGATGCGTACAATTTGATTACGAAAGAATACAATACTAAAAAGAAACAGGTCAAGCTTTAGGACATGCTAACAGGTTGTAAAACAAGCTGTAGGTGTGATACTAAACTGAGTTTTGAACTAAAGAAATGGAAGAGCTTTCGAAGGATATAAAGGAAAGTCCAACAGAAAAAAAAGGCTGAATTTAAAGACTTCAGAGGACGACAGAGGGTTGCCAAGCTGAAGAAAGAACTGAGCCGGGGAAAAAGGCTTCAGGAGTGTTTGGTACGCAGACGCACGGGTCCACAGCAGTACACTGCGGAGAGGGTGTGGGGCGGGGGAAGAAGAGGACAGAACAGATCAGATTAGAGATGAAAGCATCATACATTCATGGAGGTGGCTGAAAAACAACACAGGGCAAATGAGGAAATCTAATAGAGAACTCTGTTTTGGTCATCTGGCACGGCGAGGCTGAGACTACATGCACAGTAACAGATGGTGGCTTGCGCGCACAGCTCGGCATCGCTCAGCAATCCTCCTCCATTATGCAGCTAATATGCTCTGAAATGCTGCAAAAACGCAACAGAGAAGCCACTCCGCCTGATTGGTGTTGACCCTCAACCTAACGTAGCGGACCCTGAAGAAGCGACGTGGCTAGGAGATTGACATTCATAGATACGGAGCACCTTGACCTCATGTGGACCCGGCGTCACTCAGCCACAAAAGGAGAACTGGACACATGTCAGTATTCATGCAGAAACGAGTTGGACGAGAAATTCAGACGCAGACGAAAGAAAGGAGGATTTTTATCTCAGGAAAGCAGCTTCTAGGGGAGGAAAAAAAAAACAGAGCTATAAAGAGAGGAAAGCAACAATCCATGTGGAACCTACACAGGGCAGCTGCTTCTTCCACTTCCATGTCATCCTGTGGGGTCAAGCTGTTTGGAAGCTCAACTGGAGGAGGGGGAGGAGGAGGAGAGGGAGGAAGAGATGAGTTACAGGTTAGGGCGGGCTGTTTTGGCTGTCTTGTCACGGGGGTGACAGCAGAATTTTTCAAATCAAAGTTTCAAACTTATCCACGCTGACATGTCCGGCGTTCGGGGGCCCTTTTAAAGCCACGTTTACCGCATTTCTACAAACATTTATTATGACTTAACGGGCAATATGGCTGCATGGGTGATGTTGCAAATAAGGAGCATGAAAAAAAAAACTGAAAGAAAGAGTAATATTGGAAGAAATGAAGGAAGGACTGATGGAAAGATAGAACTTTTTGATAATTGGACACGGAATAAAGTTAAAACAAAAGTATTTATGTTCAAGGACTACCAAGGAAACCTCTTGCCAAGAAAACAGACTCTGTAGGTAGCACTAGTCTGACTGTCTTCCTCCGTAGAACAACACCTTTGAGGCTGGGCGCTGCTCATGGTCATACTTAAAAGATGAGGAATCTGTTAAAAGAACTCAAGCGATCCAACATCTTTTTTTTTTTATTATTCCTCATTTTCGGAATCTTTGAATCTGTGCAAGTTTGAAAAAAAAAATGCTCAAATGCTTTTGCTGAAGCAAACAATAAAAACGTATTGGAAACAATGTATAACGCATATTTTTGGTAGATATTTATATCTGGGCGCCCAGGCGGAGAACATTGGAGAAATTCTGCTAAGCATGATCATCGCCAGGTTTAAAATGTCTCAAACAAGAGTAGTTGTATTTCAGTAAATTCAGTAACTGAAAAGCGAGCTGACAGACAGATTAATAGAGCAGCTAAGAGCGAGCTTTTGAAGCGTAACAGAGAACCTTCAAGCTGCAGCAGACCGCTTTGTTATAACTTGGAGTGGCTTGATATATGACAGCGTGATCAGCGTTTGAGTTAATGAAGACGATCTCTCAGAGAGGCGTGACAATGTAAGTAAAGGCTGGTTTTAACATGATGTGTTATTATTATTGCAGCTTTCAGGGGCTGGCAAAGGTTGAATAACCTGGAGGTGAGACGCCTCTGGCCTGTGGGTCATATTCGTTCCTCTCACGAGATTAATTTATGTTTTCAGATCTCTAAACACTGTCACCGCACATGTAGCCCATGTATGTAATTTGCTCTTGCTGAGGGGAGATATCAGATTGGCAGCAGGTTACCGTTGCACAAGAAAGCGATAAGGATCTGGTGTGTCGGTTCGCTTCGCAAAGCGCGGCCAACTTTCAGGCATTAAATTTGCTTTGCAACGCCTCATTGAAGTGAGCCTCACATCTGTTTTGCTCCTCTCATGTCAGCCTGTGAACGCTGCAGTCACAGTTTGAGAGCCCGGTGCCAAAGAGCCGCACAAGTCCTGATTGTGTTTGGTCAAAGCAGTGGAACGAAAATACGGCCCCACTAGAAATTCAAGTATTACTCCTGTGAGATTTCATAACGGAGTGGGACTATCTTTGGTAGCAACGGTTACCAGAGGATAAACAGGTTCAAGAACGGTAACACCGAGATGGCTGTAGTCAGTTTAAAAATGCTCGCATGCTACAAAAAAAAAAAAAAAAAAAAGAGCGTATACAAGACGAGGCAGCAGTGGAATTAAAGCTAACTGACAAAAAGTTAGAAATACCTTTTGAAAAGTAAAGGTTGATCTTATGCAAAGTTGACAAAAACTTCATAAATCTAAAAATATGGCAGCATGGTTTACGCAACAGTTTTCTGTCTACCAATTAGAATCCAACACTAGGCAAAAGTATGACTTAACTGGATTATCTGGAGAAACGCAAACGTTGTATTATGCCCATTCACTGGCTATTCATCAGAATAAAAACGTTTTAATATCAACATTATTCAAACAACTATTGAATAAATCCTACCTATTTATTTTGGGACTGAACTACATGCATAAATGGAAGAGATATACCTCAAAGAAGTACAAACTAATTTGGTAAAAAAAAAAAAAAAAAAAAAACAGAAACAAAAAACTGAGTCAAGGCCAAATCCAAATGTGTATACAGTACATCTGTTACCCAAGATGCACGGCACTACGGCGACAAAAATGGGCCAAATTTAGGAACGGTGGCCACTTGTCGACCAAGAAAGGTTTGATTGTTTTTCATGACATATAATGCAGTTTTCTTTTAGACTGATAAACAGGATAAACATTGACGACTTATGAAAGATAGAACCTTAACCTGGCTTGTTATAGCGGAGAATCTGTAAGACCGAACGCCGAGGAGGATCAAGTGAGGACGCATGGAACGCAGCGCGCTCGGAGGGGGGCATCCAACTAATGTCCTGCCCCTTTGACGACAGCATGGATTATGTGCAGCTGAAACGTAGATGCACAGCACGTACACATGCAAGAAAGCGACTACTGGATTTTTATTTTCAGCCGTCTCCATAACAAACATCCCACGAACTGAGCTGGCAGATACCGCAGAACCAGTTCCTAAACGGTGCGCCTGCAGAAAAACCTGCATCCTGAGATGGCGCTCTGTATCCTAGCTAAAACCCAAACAGCAAGGCGGTGACTATCGAAGCCCATCGGCCAGTACCCCAGCTGATTACCAGGTCACCGTGAAGACCGAATGCAGACATCGATGTCCAAAGAGTCAAACTGATTTCTAAACCTGCTGTCGCCCTGTTTCTTATCCTGCTACGTATCAGAGCTCAGGCTGCACCTTTATCGGCGCAGACAGAGCGTTCTGCACAGCAGTCAGATTTGCGATGTGCCGGTGCATGTGAGACGTACGTATGGCGTGAACTGTGGCGTGGCGAAGTCGTTTGAAACGTCCGGATTATAAGTAACGTCGCAGCCTGGCTTGGAGATCTCGTTCTGTGTGCCGGTGTTAAATGAGTGGGAGGGCGATGCCACGGCGTGATTCGCTGCTCCCATAACAAACTGTTTGATCTCCAGCTTTAGAAAAATAAAAATCCAGCTTGATTGATGCCACACAGACAAAGCGATATGACTGCATGTTTTTAATATATGTGTAATAACAACAGAATTACTTGACGGCATAGGAAAAAGGGAAGGCTTGGCAGTGTTAGAAAGAGGTAGGCTCATTATTAAATGAATCCAGCAATTATGGTGATGACTACCTCTCCTCTCCTGCCGTATAAACTAGTCATCTCATACTTCAACCTTTCACTTGCTTTTATCTGCCTTTCCAGCCGCCCCTTTTCTCCTTAAAACTCTGCCAGTCTCGCTTTTTCAGCCTCATTACCCTGCCATTTCTGTCAAAACCTTCCCACGCACCGTTCTCTACACTTCTGCCACTCTCACCTCTTCTCATCCTTTTTTTTTTTGAGGTCCATGCCTCTCTCATCTTTGCCCCCCGTCAGACACGCCCACCCTCCCTCCCGCTGCGCTCTCACCCCCGCCGCCGAGCGTATTCCGGGGTTTTACATGCAAGTCAATAAAAGGCCACGTGAAGGTCAAGTAGTTTCAATCTGTGACAGATTCATCAGCCTGCAGATCTGCCAGCTCTCCAAAAAAAATTCTGAGTGGGATTGCACGGACATGAAAGGAAGGCAGATAAAGAAAGAGAAAGAAGGACGGGTGAGAGGAGAGACAGATGAAGCTTGGGAGATTGATAAGCCTAGGTTAGAGACAAGAACTCCATTGTGTCACGATCTTTTTTTTTTTGTTTTATATCTCAGTTCTTATCAAACACACGCAGCCATACAAGCCTCCTTCCTCTAAGCTGGGTATGTACGTCAGCCCTGACAGCTAAAGAGTCAGATGCTGCTGTATTGTGACAGCTCAGCTCTCCGGGGCAGACAGGTAGGAAACTTCAACAGGCAAGTAGTGACTCACTTTCCTAACACTGTCTTTGCCACCGCTGTCAAAAGTTCTGTCAGCAGCACCTGAAATTTGCTCTCCTTGTTATCGAAGGTATAAATACAAAAGAACAAAACTTCGTTTTGGACCTGGGTCGTCTTTCGGAATGCAGTTTAGCGCCATTAAAAGATATTTACCCATGCCGCTGTGTCTGTTGTTCTCCACTTCATCCAGCTTCAGGTTCAGGGCCGACTCGGTGTCCGACCTGGAGTTGCTGTCTGAATTCACCTCTTTGTTGGGTTGCTTGGCCGCGGCGCTGGACCTCTTGGTCGCGGGCTGGACCTGCACGGAGCTGCTGGCCGTGCTGCTGGTGCTGCAGCGGGAGCCGGCCTGGTCCAGGTCCACGTCGGAGTCGTCGAGGCTGCGGCTGAGCTCGGAGCTGGAATCCTGCACGGCCAGGCTGTCTGTGGTGCTGCTGCTCGGGGTCGGAGAACCGGGGGATGGAGTACTGGGGGGTGGAGTGGCGTTGCGCACAGGCGGAGGCTCTTGTGCCGTTTCGCCAGGAGATGATTTTGCTGCCTTTATGACCACAGAGGCCGCAGAGAACAGGGGGGATTGCGGCGTCTTGGTACGGGGCACTGGTGTGGGAATTTCACCGCTGCGGGGACTCGAAATAGGAACAACAGGCGTTGTAGCATCATCAGAGTCCTGGGCAGTGGGAGAGGGAGAGGGAGAGGGAGGGGGAGGGGGAGCCTTTCTCTTCCTTTGGCCTTCTGAACCAGGGCCCTCCTGATGAGAAAATAACAGAACGAAGATTGTTAAAGTTATTTTTTTTTCTGCATACAGTTCCTTGCAATAGGAATGATACACCTTTAGCTTTTTTTCCACATGTTGTCACCTGACAACCATGAAATTTAATGCATCTTATGAGATCTTAGGTGACAGACAAAGTATTGCAGAATTGTAAAAGTAAAAGGACAACCACACCATTTTGAACTTGGGCTTGAAAAATAATCGGAACATTGGGTTGTGCATTTATTATTAGCCTCCCAGACTCAATAATCTGTAGGACCTCTTTTGCAGCGATTACAGATCCAAGTCTTTTGGGCAAAGTCTTAAACAGGTTTGCATATCTGGAGGCAGGGATGTAAAAAAAAAAAAAAAAAAAATTATTGCAAAAGAGTTCAAACTTTGGTAGCTGGTGAGTAAATTTTCTATTGGGGCCTTTCACATAGTTCCTTCCACCCATCTTCCCATTGAATCAGACCAGCTTCCCCATCTCCATTGAAAAAAGCAACCCTAGAATGTTTTGATGAATCCCTTCAATCAGTAGTCATTTAACAAACCTCCAAGCACTTGCGTATCAGCAGGATTTATACTAAGAATAAATTACGCATAGGTGGACTCTAGTTAGATGATTGGAGTTTTGCTTTTTAGGCCAAAAACTTTAATTATGGTCTTTTCAAACCACAGTAATATCTTCCATGCCTGCCGGGTTCCCTCCATGGCTTTAGCGCTGCAGGATATTAGGAATATGTGTGATATGCAGTAATATTCAGGAATGGCGATACGAATAGGACTTGGGATTGATAAACAAACAAACAAACAGGGTTAATCTCTTTCTGCTTCTGGTTTATAGTAAACATAGACCTAATGACAGACATAGACATAATGATGAAATCTATCCAGCTGCTGGAAAACAAATTATTATTATTTCCATTTCAACAACAAGGTTTTATTGAGAAAGTGATTTCTGAACAACATTTGCGGTTTGAATTAATTTGCCGTCATTGACTTTCTTCATGACTACACTGCCTCTCCATCTCTTCATCTTATAAAACTTTTTTCTATTCCCTTACACACCTGATATTACCAATTAAATTACAGGCAGCCTGAACATGTGGTACTTCCAGCGATGCATACAGTGATATTGTCATATTAATCGATTTTCGATACATTGTGCAGCCCTTCATGGCATGTGGATATCTTTAAATATATCGTCTAATGGCTTTCTTTTGGCCACTCTTCCATAAATGTCAGATTTTTGGTCAACATAGCTAACACCTATCCTGTTAGCAGATTCCCCGACCTCTGTTGTGGGTCTCTACAGCTCCCCTGGAGTTACCGTGAGCCTTTTAGGTGCTTTTTCTGATCAATGCTTTCCTTTTCTGGCCTTGTTGTTAATGTTTGTTCACTACTGTTCGCTAACAAATCTCTTTTGAGGCCTTCACAGAGCCGTTGTAATTTAATTTACTGTTAAATTACACACAGCGGCTCTTTGCTCACAACTTAGGTGACTTCTGAAGGTGATACTGTAGCAGCGTCCTGAAGGTGAGGGTTTGAACTGAGTTTAATAAAACTACATAACTGCGACAACATCTCGTTCCATTGCATAAAATCAAAACAAAATAAATCAAGTTCAGTCACTTTAAACTGAAAGATTTGGAAAAATGTCAAGAGATACAAATACTTTTGCAAGTCACTGTATGTGTGCCTGGTTTAATCATAAATTATTCAGTAAATTCAGTCTGTCAGGACTAAAACAAGTTTACAGCCAAGTAATTAAATTGAGTGGAGTGCTGGCAGAGGTCTGACTCTTCTAGCCATTAGAGTGGCAACATTCCTTTTCAATTGAAGACATTTAAGGTCTCTCAGCAATTCATTTAACTTGATGCTGTGGTATTGTAACAGAACACCAGTAAGGGCATTTTACCAGGTTATTTCTTAGGGCTTATCCAAGAAACACCAAACATTATTTAAAAGATTCAAGTTTCTGATTCATTCAGGATGTGACAGCCAACCAATAGTTTTCTTATAGGTTCCACTAATAAGTTATTAATAAATGGGCATCACTCTGAAAGGAAAAGTGAAGTAAACCACAAGCATATGAAATAAAAAAAGTTTATTTTGTCTAAAAGCAGGTGAAAAAAAACAGTAAAAGACAAAGGCAGAAACAGGGCAAGACAAAAGCTCTGAATCTGACAAGCTAAGTTGCAAAGGATCTGTTTTACTCTACAGGGAGATGAAGTGGTTCCATCTATTCTTTACAAGTAAATCCCATTCTCTGTATGAGGCAAGTGCCTGAAGATTCAGCATTATTGTGGCAAGACGAGCTTTAAGAGTACAGATATTATTTATCTGCTACATTTTCCAAATAGCTCTCGCATTCAGTTATTGTTCTCTCTGAAACTCAGCAGAGAACATGCCCAGAGTTGCATCATTCAGCAGGGCAAGAATGAGATCAGACCACCTTGTCTTTCTGCAGGCACATAGGGTTCGCACATGAACTCGGTGAACCCGGTGCATGGCATGCTAAAGAAAGCCGAATACCCAGAACCCCCCGCCCACTCCTTCACGGCCCTCCTGCTTTTATCCCACCCCGGTATTCATATATACATGAATACAAACACAGCCGTGGAAATGGGCCAAAGTTGAGCTGCAATGGATGATTGACTTGCCTTGGAAGATGGATGTGTATGCGTGAGAAGACCCATGTTATGTGTGTGTGTGTGCGTGCGTGCGTGCATTTCTGTATGTATATGATAATGTGTGTTTGTTTCCCCCAGAATAAAAACACGGGACTGCAGGGAAGCCATTGCTATGAAAGGAATACTACAGAGGCTTCACCTGACAAGCAAATGCATACCCTCTCTCGTTTATAATCATAATGACACTCTGGCTTGAGCTGGACAGTACAGATAGGATTGTTAAGCAGGGTTAAATCTGTGTTGCTTACTTGAGCTTGTGGCGCCATGACTGGGAATGCAGCATGCACTTATGAGAAGGGAGCTGAAGATAAGACTTCATGCTATATTAAGCCACATTCAAAAGGAAATCTCTACCCTCAAAAGAGCTAGATATGAGTTCTAAGTCATTTTATGTGCTTAAAAAAAATGAAGTTGCTAAGGTCAGTATGTAATTTTTTTTTTTTTAGATTTATATTACACAGTATTTACTAGAAAGTTGTTCTATTCGGCTTCAGTCACAAAAATGTTTAGTTTTTTTTTAAACGTGAGACCTTGCAAAACTCTCAAGTTTTACAAATAAACAAAACCATCACCAAGCCAAATGATTGCAGCTGCCATTGAAACAATCTTTGTATTAATGTGAACGGCTAAGAAAAATATAACTAACCAGCAGTGTTGAAACATAAAAGTGCCAGACAACTGGATTTGTTTTACTGCCTTTTGAATTTGACTGTCTGATACAAAAACATCATAACAGTAGAGGCACTGGTGACTCACTAAAGTTTACCTGACTCCGCCAGATAGATTTGCTCCGCATATCCATCTGGAACCTTCCGTTGAAGTAACTTTGGGAAGGGGCGAAAATACTGGTTAGCTGATTGGCCTATGTTGGTGATAGACGGGCCAAATGAACCAATCAGATTCGTCGTCGCTCGTAACAGAGCGACGACGAAAACACAACCACAAGCCAAGCTACTCTTGCTGCTGCAGGTAAAGGCTCGTTAGCTCAGCAAAGAAATACTCTGTAATTCCGATAAAACTTGCTCGATAGCCACGCTAACGCTAGTTTCATCGGCTGAAGCCGCCATGTTGTTTAGACTGAACTGACGCGCTTCTCGTTGCGTCACACCTCAACCCGCCTCAAAGCCAACGCTGATTGGACGTTCGTTTGGTGAACGGCTCCAAATTTTCTTTAACGGAAAGTAGCCAGACTGATCTGCGAGTGAAACCTTGAAAGCTCGCAAGATCAGGATGGTCTCACGAGGCTACACTAAAGTATCCATTCCCCTTTAACTTCACAAATCCTAAAATACTACAAAGATAAACCTCAATGGAATATTATGTGATAGACGAACACAAAATCACACGTGCTTAAAGGGGAAGGAAAAGGACGCAACATTTTAGGAATTTTTTCACCAAAAATCTGACATGTGTCTCCATATGCATTCAGCCCCCCTTAGTTAATAGTGTTTGTCGCTCTTGTTTATGGTTGTTCTCCTGCGATGTATTCTTTTCCTTGCACTTCAACATTGTGCACTACTTTGTGTTGGTCTTTCACATCAAATCCAGCCAAAAATTACGCTCAAGTTTGCGGCTGTGAAATCGACAACACGTGAGAAATTTCAGGTGGCAATAATATGTTTGCGAGCTACTGTAAATGTAGCAGGATCAGAATGGTGAAATGCGTAGAAAAAGTGGGAAAATGAACCAGAGGAGATGGGCATGTCTTTTGAATTTTCCACTTTATGGTTGTGTGAGGCGAAAGGGCCCCCATGTTTGAGCATACGTGATCAGACAGGGCCACACATGGGTGCTTAAACCTGGGCGGGTTACCGCTCATCAGTTGCAGATAAGAGTCTTCTTTTAACGGGGCGACATTACAGCACTGATGTGGAATGTGAACCGGAGTATGCCAAACCCGAAGGTCTCCGATGTCACAAAACACCCTCACACAGCACCAGGCTAAGAAGACAGCTGTCGTGCGTTTTTGTGTCACTGTTATGATGAAGATGTATGGGCGTGAGTGCACGATGAAAGAGGTTTGGTGTAAAAAGCTTTGAACAATGTGTGTCAGTGAGGGGCGAGGGCGGGGGTAAAGGGTGGAGAAATGGATCAGGAGACACCCGGCTGACCCAGTTTCATTGTTGTCCAACCTGTCCTACTGACCCACTGATATTTCCAGTTTGCCTTACCTCGCTGCTTTCATCAACAAGTGAAAAATAATTAGGTTTATATGCAGCGTGTAAAATCAAAGCAGTAGGTAATTACTATATTATATAGTAATTATATTATATTGCTCAGTTGTATTATATATATATATATATATATATATATATATATATATATATATATATATATATATATATATATATAAATAAATCTTTGTAATTTATCATCTTTGTAATTTCTTTGTAATTTATTAAAAAGTCAGCTAAAAATCAGTACTAATGACTCTAACCCTATAATATATTCCGTATACAAAAACTCAGTTTAGACAAAGCTGAAATTATTATTACATTCCCGTGTTTCATTCATTTGTCCAATCTGCACTGACTGACTTTAGACACAACACGTTTGGCCAGCCTCAGGGCAAGCCGAACTTGTCCTACACAGGAGGGGCCAGGTTCCCCTAATCGTGGGCCCCTTTCTCGTCCTCTCACCAACCGTCAAGGCGCATGCACACGAAGAAAAAGCTCACAGCGTTTTCTCGTAATGAACCTCAGACCTCTTTCTCCATCGCATCACAGAATTGAGCTTCACACCAACCCTGCATAACAAGAGGGCTTGGTGGACGGTAACACAAAGAGACAAGCCTCAAAATAAAAAAAAGAAATCCTCACTTTCACCCGTTACTGCTTTGAGGCGGTGTCTTGAAAGATTACAGATATTTCTAAAATCAAAGTAGCAATGGCATATGTGTGGTGTGAAGCGGTAACAAAGTCTGGACACAACTTGTATAAAAAATAAATAAATAAAAAAGGTAATATACCCTGGCACCAATGACGGAGAGTGTATCACTGAAAGATCAGTCTGCGCTACAATAGTCAGGTTTTAAGACTGAGCTCATGACTCTTAAAGTTGCTAAACAGAGCTTTGCTGAAAGACCGACACAAAGTCGTGATTGAACGTGTCGCAGGAAAAGAATACATGATTTCCACATTTTATTACAATAAATTTGGAAAGTTTGTATTCAACTCCCCAGAGTCATTGTTTTTGAAGAACTTTTCAGTTCAATTATAACATTTTGTCTCTAGAGTTATTATCAGCTTTGCAAATAAGAAAAGTTAAAGTTTTGCCATTTTTCTTGGCAAAACAGCTTTATTTAGTCATTTTGGATTGACGGCTTCTGAGTACATCTATTTTGCAAATCTTCTCGCATCATATCTCAATTTGAGTTATGTCTTTACATTGACTAAGCCTTTCTAACACATAAACGTGCTTTAAATTTAAACCGTTCCTTCTTATTCCTGGCTGTATAGTATTTTTACAGCACTCAGGTAAATCTCCGGGTTAGGGTTAGTCTCAAGTGTCTTGCAGCTTCTTATGGATTTTCTTCCAGGATCGCCTCTGACTACCATCACGTCCCTGCTGAAGAAAGTCCTGCCACACCATGACGCTGGCCCCACCATGTCAACATTGGGACCGTGTGCTCAGGGTGATGTGTGTTGCAACAGGTCAAAAAAAGTTTACTTTTGGACTCCCCTTATTAGCCGTTTGTCAGTTTACGTGGACAGCAATGTCTTGACAGGTTTGCAGGTCGATTTGCATTTTCAAAAGATTGATTGAACACTACGCCATGAGGCGATCCATGGTCCCGATGTTTCATAACTAAAACTTCTCGAAATGATTTAAAACCTCTCTTCTGGTTCTCATTTATGACTTACTTCACGTGTGTCAATTCTGCCAGTGCAGTTTGAGGTTGTACCGTGGCAAAATGTGAAAAAGCTCAAAGGGCTTTAAGTAAGTCATCATAAAGCACATCTGTACACAACACTTTAACCTAAAGAGACCCAGACTGTAAAATACAGATGGATCCGCTGGAGACAAAAAGCCTGCTGTTTTCAGCTGCAGCACCATTCAACCAAAACAAGGGCTATACAATAAGGACGGATATGGATAAGAACGTGCAGAGTAAGTGCTGCCTGTTGGTTTTGGCACCAGTGAACTCCTTATTCTAGTGCTTCCAGCTGATCTGGAAACAAATGTTTTCTTTCAGAAACATATTTGGAGTGATACTATAGCCGGAAGGCAGGTGGGTAAACATCCTTTCTACTCGCTTCAATACTGATGTTGAAAACTGATGTCACGCATCTAGAACGACCAGCATCCTTTCCTTCATTGAGCGCGTACAGGATCACATTATTTTGATATCTTAAGTCATGTTTAGAGAGACAAAAAGGCATGTTGCAAGGCTGGAACAACCGCGATCTTATCCAGCAGCAGATGTGTTTTCCCTGTCTGACTAAATCAGACATCATATAACAATTAGAATTGATTGCCTCGCTCTTCAACCATTAGTCTGCAGAATGATAGATTACCAACAAAACAACCTTAAAACCAATCATGCAATTAGGGTACCACCTTGATTCATGTACCATATTTTTCAGCCCATAAAGCGCACCGGATTACAAGGTGCACGGTGAATTAACGCGTCTATGAGTGTCTTTGTCCACACATAAGCCATACCAGACTATAAGGCGCATTCAATATTCTTCCCAAGTGTAATATCACTCCGCCCCTTCACGTACACAGCTCTTTCCTGAGAGGTAGAGCTAGCCGTCTCTGCCGGGAGGACAGAGTAGTTGGACTACACTGCCCTGTTTCTAACATAAGACCAAAATAAATGGAACTTTTATATTGAACTAACTTACTAGGTTTATTGTTGCTAGCATGTACTCTGGGTGGGGCTGCCTTACTTGAATGTACTCCTAGTTTAGACATTACAGTCAGGCAGTCTTGTAGACTGCTCAGGGGTCCGATCAGGTAGTGACACAGTGTACCGTAATGCTCTGAATATCCATTGAGCAGAGTGGCTTCGTCGCGAACCAAAGTCGTACTTACACACTTTAACAGATTTATGAGCGTATTGTACCACATAAAATCAGTCAGTAAGGACAACGGCAGTCATATGTAAAGCGCATCCAATTATAAGGCACACCATCAATTTTTGAGAAAATTTAAAGAATTTTAATTGAGCCTTATAATCCGAAAAATACGGTAGATTAAAAAGCTTAATTTTGTAAATGTGAAACGCCAAGACTGGAAACGTAAAACCAACAAATTTCTTCGAATCTGTACCTCAACATAAATCAAGGACACAGAGAAATGTATGGAAATGTGCAAGAAAGTATCCAGCAGAAAGAAAACAAAACAAAAAGAAAAAAAAACTGAATCCCACACATGAACAGTCTACGGAATGCTCCCACAACATGTCTGGTTTTTCAAACCGTGTTCAAATAGTTTTCTACATACTGTATATAGAATAATTACCGTCATAACACTGGATCTGCCTGCATCTCTGCATTACAAAACAAGCTAAAAAAGAAAGAAATCCTCTCTGTACATCTCGATATTATATCCACACAACCTAAAAGTTTATCTATGAAGTCTGTTTGGGTAAATATAGATTTCAGACTGCATAAAATGGACAGGATGTGCGAAAGCTAAAAATTTATTCCAGCTCCAAAAGGTTTTTTATTAATGAATTAGTAAGGGACAAACCCTAAAGCACAGTTAGCCCACAGCAGTAACCACAAAAATGTATCTATTCCAGTTCCAGTAATTAGTGGAAACCCAATTAGTCTGATAAGATTTAAGATTAGAATCAGTATGATCAGAACATATGTGCCATTTTTATAGTCTCTTGCAAAAGTATTCACACCCTTTAAACATTTTCAGATTTGACCAAGTTGGGACCACAGAACGGCTCAGAATTAAATACAACTGAGCATCTGTGTGCTACGTTGTGTTGGTCTATTATGTACACTGCAAGTCTTGGGTTACAATGTTACAAAATGGGACTCATGCTCAACGACTTTTGCAAGACACTATATTCCCAATTTCCAGTTCAAATAGTCCGGAGAGCAAACGCTCCTGTTTCATCCACACGGTCCATGAATTCTTCTTCAGAGCAAACTGAGAAGCAAGTGAAAAACAAATTCCCACAGCTGACATGCCACAAGACTGCCACTTCACTAGACAACCTTTAAGGTTCATGTAAGGTGATCCATCAGCCGATATTGTTGCACGCCGGGGTCTGCAAACTAACCACAGCACAGAGAACAGAGCACCCTGATCCGGCAGGCGGGGGGATAGACGCAGGATACTTTAATTAGATTGTGTAATTAATCACATGAATGACGTACAATTAAGTCAAAAACTAAGACCAAAAGAAAATGGATGTATGCAAGGCAAGGCAGAAAACTGAGAATTATTATCAATGAGAAAAACTTCAACTACGCCTCAGTTCTTCAACTTTTAAACCACTTGAGCAATAAATACTGGTGTCTAGGAAAATTAAACTAAATTACAAAAAAATATATATCTAAATATAGTTGACTTACTAAAGTTTTGAAGTTTTCCTCAGGCAGAGAAATGAAAGGATTTTCAGAGACAACTTAAAAGTTACTTTTTGGGTATCTGCATTTTAAATTTGAAAAATATGAGCAAAATGATTCCTGTCAAAATCTTTTTAAACTCCAACGTAACTGTGGAAATGTTTTTGAGTACTTCTGATCCCATGTTATGGGCGCCTCAACTTCAACTGAAACTATTAAATAAGACTTTTAAAACTATTAAAAGGTGACACAACGAGAAAGTCCCGTTGTGTCACGTTTTGGCTCATTATTCAAACGTCTGTGCAGGCTTCCTTAGAAAATCTAAATGCAGCCAGAAGGTTCTGTGTTGTACCTGCATGACTCCAATGCTGAGGGGAACGTTTAGGAGCACAACTGAGTTATGTAGGCAAAAATCTAAATTGAATTTGAAAAACAATTTACTGACAAAGTAAAACATAATCAGGTAGCAAAGCCCTCCTGCTGGTTTTAGTACTTCTTTCCTCTGGCTCTGTAATGCTGTTTAGCCCGGGGTGAACTTTTACCCCTCCTCTCATGTAAGGTGAGACCGGTGCTACAGGCTGTCCGCCACATGGCATTCTGGACTGCACTGCCTCCCTTTGATTTAAGTTAAACAAGTACTTTTTTTTTCTTTCATTATTTCAGCTGTTGCGGCTTGGTGCAATCAGCACAAATAATGGAATATTCACCTAGGGCTGGACGATACAGAAAAAAAGTGTATCGATAAAATAGTTATCGATATCGATCAATATGATTAACAAATTCAAAACATATTTTAAGTGCAGCCCTGGGCATTTCATGCTGTTGTTTAGCGACCTATTTTTAGATGCAGAACACACAAACACTGAAGTCAAACTCAACCCTTTATTCAACCAACTTTTTACCAAAACTGCAAGTTTCAAAAAAATTAAAAAGGACCCTTGCTCTCTGAACTCTTTGAAGGGGGGCGCAGCTTGGAGGTGGAGCATTCCTGGATCTGCGATTGTGATTGGTTGGGAAGATGTAATGACTGTAGTATTAACCTACATGATAGGCTAGAACGCTAAAGGAAGGAAAACTGTTCTATTGAACTTTTTATTGACCCCTTTTTTTTCCTATCAACGATATACGTCCATCAATCGATATATATTGTTATTGAATTATTGTCCAGCCCTATATTGGCCTTAATATTCCAGCTACTAAAATGAGAAAGCAATAAGAACGTACAATTGTGCAGTGTTCTGTGTAACAAGACCTCCACTTACTCCAAACCGATCATTTGTAAAAAGCTGCAAAGACCTGGTTGTCCTGAAGTCTCCACTGGAGCAGTATCTTCTCGTGAAGAATAGGAGTTTCTGACCTTCCTAATTCTGTCATTAAGGCTGATGTAGCTTTGTTCCTTCTTTGACTGGCCTCCCTCATCTCCGTTGTAATGGCTTTTTAAAGCTCTGTTATAACAATCTCATCATTCCCATTGCCTGTTTTGTGATGTCAGTATCCATTACTACATCTTGCACATCAAACTAATTGACCACATAAGCTTCCTCTGATCAGAGGGACCTTCGTAATGAGGAGTGTCATAATAAATAGCCGTCCTCAATTGACCTGCTATCATGTTCCTAATCCGTCTCAGAGAAACGAACACACATTAAGATGTGTATAATTGTGCGTGCAGATATAAGGTAAAGGCAGCTGTTCTCAGACAGGATACAGGGTGAATAAGGACAAAAAAAAAAGAGGCAAACTGCAACAGTGTGACGCACCCTTAACAAGCGCAATCAACAACTTGCCATTTTTACGTGATCAACAGTGTCTCCACAGATGAGCCAATGTCTTCAACCGCCTGCAGCAAATGCATTGCTACATTTCAAGCGAGTGAAAAAGTACAACTGTTCACTGTGAAGCGATTTGATTTGACACGTTCAATTGCTCGACAGCATTAAGTCATGCCGAGCTCTTTTATGCCAACGGCCTTCAAAAACGTTCTTGATCAGACCTGGCATAGATTAATAACACATACAAAATGTACTGGCCAGACACAGCAGTGGTCTTTGAGCCCCTCAGGTTTCAGTTCTGTCCTAAGATACATCCCCAGTTTAAGGTTTAGAAATGCACATCGTGTCTGCATCTATTAGACATTCCGATGCATTCTAGTCTGATGCAACTATTTATAAAGCACACACTTAAAACACACTGTCTATAGGTGGTGAATTGTTGATAAGACCAGCTGAACCCATCAACAGCTTGTCCTTGATCCTCTTCAACAACACCAGAAATCCCGAGACACGAAACATGAGACGTGCCCTGCACTACAGTGTGTCCTCGCAACAGGAGGACCTGCGTGAATACATATGACACAGTGCGCAGACTGGGACTGGGATCTATTATTGGACCAGTCATTGGTTCTTCAGATAGCCTTTCCAACTCCGGCTCTGTTTTGCAGCGTCCCAGAGATGTCGCTGCAGTTTGGATCTGGTGTCAGTCATAACTCTCAGTCTGACAGGTGCGTGGAGAGATATCACATCTCTGTCTGGACAAGTCTCATTTACAATCCCTAAAATTAGCAAGGCAATTACACAGAGCCTGTTTTTGGAGTCGAAAGCAATGCAAAAAACGAAAGAATAGAACATTAAACACTCACTATTGGGTAATAAATGTACAGAAAAATTTATGTTTAGCACCAATATGTATTAAGTTGTATTTAAATTGCACCTGCTAAGGTCTTTGGCACTCCTGGTAAATACCCATAAAACACTTTATTGTTGTAGCGTAATGCCATAGAAAGGGTTGAAAATTAATGGAAGTCAATGCACAGTCATCAGTAAGTATTTAAAACAAGGATTTGTGTGTGCGTTCGTGCGTGCGTGCGTGCGTGTTCTTGTACTTGCAGCTGAGCAAGAACATTTTTTGCTCATTTTACTAGTAAAGTGAGGACTCTGACGTAAAGTGAGACTTTTTTTGGCCGTTACTTTTTTCTGGGCTAGGGGTTAGGTTAGGTTTAAACTTATTTGACACTACAGTGTCAATTAGGTTTAGGTTAGTCACGGTAATCTTTTTCGTTTGTTTTAATAAAGTTGTTTCTCTGTGACGTGTTCCTGTGTGTAATAGTTTTACACTTTTAACATGAATTAAAAGAGAGGTGGAGATTTCGGCTGGTTTTTATTGAGGTGGGCAGCATTTACGTCGTATTGTGTCTGAAAACAGTCTGATCTGGTAACAATGGGTGACGATCTTCTTAGTGGTTTGCTTCCACTAACTTCTTTCAACTGTTTAGTGGTTTAGCGTTAGTGAAGCTAAACCATGTTTCGTCTATCGGAGGCAGAAGCAAAGCTGTGCTGTGCTTTTTACTTCAACGTGACTTCTTTATTTAGGTCTATGTAAGTAAGGCGAGAGTTGCCATCTATTCATTTGTAAATAATAAATGTGAATGAAATGTCCTGTACAGCACATTTTATTTTGGTTAAAAACACGGGACATCCCGGCTAAAATGGGACAGCGGGCAACCCTAGTTCCCACACCTTTTTCATGCTAACGTTTTTTTTCCCCAGTCTCAAATTTATAAGGAGGTTGCTCAGACCATAATTAAAGATAAATACAGAACCTGCAAAAACCACAGACTGTAAAGACGGAGGGAAGGAAAATATAAGCATGGATGGATGAACAGATGGATGGATGGATGGAGATCTGTGCAGTTCTATATTATAACGGCATGCAAGTTGGAGAGAGTTTGCTGTATCATTAAGAAAATTTATATATTTTTTTACTTCTCTGGCTATAAATGAGTGTCTCAATGCGCTCAACGACAGAGCACATTTTACAGATGCAGTGTTTAACTATAAATGCAAACAACTGTGCGTATCTACACGGAGAGATGTTCAACAAGTGGTATGCTTCATCTCACCAACGAGTCTACATATGAGAACGACACAACAATCGGAGTTTTTAATCTCTTCACCTGATCGCTCTTAAAACTTGCAGTTCCCGGTCTGTGTGTTGGGACAGCAGGTGGTGCCGGGGCCCTTCTCTTCTTGGACTCGGCTTTGGCATGCATCGTGGGAATATCAGCGAAGGACTGAGACTGCTCCAAGGGGCCAGGACGTTCCTCTCCATAGGTGACCCCGGACACAGAGGACAGACCCTGTGGGGGCAATGGAGAATAAAAAGAAGATAAATACATCAAAGCACAACAATAATAATAAAGAAAATACATGTGCATATGTGTAATTTACAAAAGAACTGCTTTAGGTTCTGTATAACATCTTTCTCTCGACCTTAAAATAGTGACAAATAAGCAGAGATCATCCGTATTTTGCACTATTGTAAATTTAAATCTTACTTTGAAGGATTGCTGTCACTTTGATAACATCAATACTTCTGAGTTAAACAATAATGCACTCTCATGAAGATTATCATATTGCCATTGGCTCGTCAAGCCCAGTGAGAGTACAAAGCTGACTAAAACTCAGAGCTCCTGGAGAGTGGTGGCTTAGTGGTTAGAGAGCCGGGCGATTTGCATTTTGGAGTGATGGTTTAACACGGAGACAAATTTCCCCTCAGTGGGACAACAGACGGAAATATTTCTTTTTTTTAAAGCATCAAAACGCGCAGATAATCGGAAACATAAAGAACACGGCAAAATAAGCCATTCATTAGTCATAACTAATATTGCAGCATTTATTTGATCAAGCTGAAAGTGCAAGCTTACTTTCAAAAGGGTGGCTGCTCTTGACTGAATGCATTTCAACAAAAAAAAAGGAGAAAAAAAAAGGACTTGAATGTGTGATCAAAGAGAGCCTTGAGTGCTCCTGAAAATCCGAGCCTCCCTGTGGCTCAGCTTGGTACAGAGCCTTGGCACAACAGGGGCGCCACGCCAGGGTGTGCAGCCCCATGATCCAAGTAAACTGTTTAAAAGCAAATTAACCAGTGGGTTCAGACAATGCCTGAATGCAACATAAAAGAGCAGAAAGGAACACTAAGTTCTGATCATTGGAATTAACAATGCCCAGGGTCAGAACATGCCATGACCGAGAAGCGCAAAAAAAAAAAAAAAAAAAAAGTAAAAATCAAAACGGCGAACAAATGGTGGCTCTCTAATGAAGTCCTGGAGACAGACGTACAGAGAAGCATCCACAACATACTGTTTACAATAACAACTAGCATAAATCTTTTTTTTTATAAATAATGCAAATCGCAAATGCGTCCCAAAACAGCCCCAACCTAAGTTGCCACAAATAAATTGGGAAAAGACTTTTTTTAAATGATGAAACTCTTCTTTCACTCAACGGTTGTTCTCAGCGATGTGACTGATATGTTCGCAGGATGACAGGAAGAAGAGAAGGGCAGAAGGAAGTGTGGCAGGCTGCAAACAGAGTGATGAACGACGACAAAAAAAAGGTGGATGCTGGAGGGGAGGCTGATACGACGTGGAATCTCCCCCAAAAAAAAGAAACTCGTTTCAAGTCGAAAAATAACATAAAAAAAGGTTCAAAGGGAGAAATTCACATGAACTCTATCTGACTTGTTCACCTGCTCGCTCTTACTCCTTCGACCTAGTTAGAAACATGAAAACTGCAAGTGGGTAAAATAGATCAAAATGTTCCCCGGCGCTCTGGGAGGGGAACCCATGTCGGCACTTCCTTTATTATAACAATACGGGCCACGCGGAAGGAACCCGGGAGAAAATCTGCATAACTATTAGCATCATTTACATTTTGCTTCTTCTGGCGATGACTGTTAGTAGGAGAGGAATAAATAGAACATGCCAGCAAATAAAAAAATAAATTAAAATTAAGCTATCAAAAACAAAACTTGCTTGTGATGACAACAGCGACATCCTGCGCCTGCTGTGATTTCAACTCAGGACGCTCGCTAGCGTTTAGAAGTCATAGTTGCTGAAAAGAAAGGCATGCGGTACTCCTCTGTCCTCTGCTTGAATCCTTCGTGTCTGTTTCAACTAAGATCACTGGTGGTGGTGCGTGGTTGGGGGAAGAAGCCGTGCAATTTATAGAGACCTCTGAAATGCATACCTGACAGAACGTATGAGGGAGAAATACCAAAATCTTTAAAGACTTCAGCGGGGTTGGCAGCGAGCAGAGGGAATAGACAGATGCTCTCACACAAATGCTAATGAAGAAAAGTTCATGCAGAGTTTACGGGTTAACGGGGATTTAGAGCTCACGTATTTTCAAAGGAAATCCATACGCTAGTAATGTATTATAAAACAGGAGTAAGGAGCAGATACTATGTGGTCTAAGCTTATATAGTGAGCTGATTAAGTATTTACACTCAATTAACATTTTTTCCCCCCATTATGCAAGGTTATAAACTTCAATGTATTTTATTTGGATTGACCGACACAAGTTTATACTTCAGTTTAAAGAAGGAGGAATGTGATACTCGCTTTTCAAAAATCTTAAAACGCAATCGTGAGAATGCGGCGTCCATCCACCATCCTTTAATTCGACACCCCTAAATAAAAGCCGGGGTAACATCGCCTGATGATGTCCAACCATGTGGGATGATGCCAGCCGTTCTGCCAGGACTGTTAGAGAACATTAGAAAGACCACACAGCATCATGAGGACCAACGAACACGTGTGACAGGAAGGCCGTGGAAGCAAAAACCAACCGAGGCGTGGCCATGGCTTAGACTGACGGGCCGAGGAAAAACAGTGTTAGTCGGAGAAGCAGTCAGGAGGCCCACGGTGACTGTGGAGGACCAAAAGAGATCCATAGAGCAAGTGGGAGAATCAGCTGACAGGACAGCCGTCCATCTTGCAGTCCACAGATTTTGTCTTTATTGAAAAGCAGCAAAAACAAAGCCTTTGCTGAAAGGAGGAGCTAAGAAGAAGTCCAGTTTGATACAGGCTGAGCAGCCACAGCGGACCTGCGGAAGGAGGGGTGCTGGTCCGATGGACGCACACTTGAGCATCATGTGTGGAGGAAGACTAAGAGACTGCCAGTAGGCGGTGGCAGCATCATGCTGTGGAGTACTTTGCAGCTGAACGCAAGAAGTGAACCCGTCCAAGGCTAAAAGAGACTTGAAACTGAAGCGGGGGTTCACATTTCAGCAGGACATACTGCCAGTGGGGCAGTTAAGCCCAAATGTATTCATACATCTGCTGGATTTAGTTATCAGATTTAATAATTTTTTTTATTCAAACTAGAAGCTTTTTTTCCTAATTGGAAATGGCACGCACATCTCCCAAAAGACAAGTGGTATAAGAGAGGGAGAAAGTGATTTCTCGGTTGTTAAATCCCAATTCCTCTTCCAGAATGACTCAGACTCTTGACCATAAACAATGCCAAAGCCTTTATGGCAATCACACCAACAAAACTGCTTCTTATGGTACGCTCACATTGAACGAGTGGTTTACATGTTATCCCTATGTAAAGGCGCGTTCAGGGGCGAGTTAATGGTGCGCTACGGAGGACAAAGGCAAGGATTGGGCGAACAGAGCCAGGCAAAACATACTCCCACATAAAAGTTTAGTCAAACATAAAAACTTGTTTCTTTTTTGGTGACATCTACCTCACACTGTAGTTTCATAGTTTGAAAACTACATCTGTATCCTATCCAGTCAGAGGAAATACTTTGGTCGACTTTAAACATAAATCTGCTACAGGGTATATTGTGGACTCAAGAAGATAATGGAATGGTAAAGAACCCAGCATATCGTCTATAATATGTAGTACATGGCATGTAGTATAGGCGTTAACTAATTTCCCTTTAAGCCAAAATGACAAACATAATGATTGCTGAAATGTCAGCATTTTCAGGACCACACACTATTACCCTGACCTACACAGTAGTTTAGCCCTTAATGAACAATTACAGATAACAGGCTGGGCTTTTAGTGCTAATGTAGCCGAGGTAGTGTAATCTGATGCCTTCAGGGTGATAACACGGGATGTGTGTGTGTGTGTGTGTGTGTGTGTGTGTGTGTGTGTGTGTGTATGTGTGTTCTTTGATGCAGAATGCATGTGTGTGGTCTGATAACAGTCAGTGGATGAAATGGCAGTCATAGTCATATCAGAGAGGAACGCCAAGCTGCATTAAAGCCCAGTGATAACAACAATAAAGCTAAGAATAAAAATATCTATAAATCAAACTGAGCTGCCACTGTCTTAGATCCACGTTGGTATTCTGATGACATCATTAAACACAATGCCTGGTACTTAGCGCTTACAACATCCAGTCCGTGCTGTTTCTTCACACTTCCTGGCTCCGTTCACAGTTTTCCTTTCAATATTTTTCAAAGAACCGTCTCAAAGATATGAGACACATAATCAGAAGCCGGCCACGAAGGCCATACACCCACATTGGCTTAAGCCTGGACACAGACCAACACCGGAGGCAACGCTTAGTGTCGGTGACATGGCAGAAAACAGAAGGGTGGAGTCAAACCAGGAGCTTTTTAACTTAGGCAAAGAGTGAAGAGAACAGCAGAGAGCTGGCTAGTGTTTCTCAACGTAATACAATTGACTCCCTTCTTGATTAAGTTATGTTTGTAACAAGCAGACCCCAGCAGCTGCATGTGAATCTGTTCTACAGCGGTGAGATTACAGGCCCTTTTATATTGGTGCGCCAACCGAAAATAATCAGTTTTTAACAAATCCATCGAAGATGCTGATTTTACATTACGTTTTCAAATGTTAAAACCAATAACCTGCTGACCTTAATCCTATAACTCTGTGACTAGGCCTTACATGCATTAACCCTCCACCTGCTCCTATGTATTAATAGCCACCAGTACCCCTGTCTGACAAATTACCCCTTGAACAACTTTTCACACGCAAACACTTCTAATTAGGTAAAACAAGTCACTTTATTTCAGCGCGAGGTGTGCCTGCTGAGAAATGAGGTGTCAGCTGCTGCCCTCTGGAGGACAATAGCAAACACAGCAACAACAGCTAACTAATGAACATGTACTAAAGCTGAGGTGACTGCACTCAGACTCTACACTTTAACTTTAAACCAAAGGAAATTTGCACCCACACAGTGTTCACACATGCTCTGCTTCTCATTGCCTCGTGTGGCAGTAAGAAGCAGCGCTCCATGTTTCTTTTTTAGTAAAAACTGAAAACAGCATTCTGAACGGGTTAGATCTTTTTTAATAGAGACATGCCATTGACACCATTCTGCAAAATCACTTTGAACAGCTGAATGCAAATTAAGGTCTGGACTGATTAGAATAAAAGCAAATTCACATTTTAACATTTTTCATTAGCAGTTTACCTTTTGACATAATAACATTTTGACAAAACGAACCTAACAACTCGCAGCACCAACAAGTTTTTATAGTTACTGTTGTCCAATCCAACCATACAATTAAAAGTTGTATAGGTATCAGTTCACATTAGTTTATATATATATATATATATATATATATATATATATATATATATATATATATATATATATATATATATATATATATAGTGTGTGTGTGTGTGTGTGTGTGTGAATATTGAATAAACCTTTGCTCTTTGATAAATATTTAACAAATACTTACATTGGACTTTGAGTCTGAGTTTTGAATTGCAATATCATCAAAGTCATCCATGTCCGAAGACTTTGTGTCAGCCTGCAAATGGAAGGTAAAACTCACATGCAGCATTCACAAACACACACATGCATTTAGTGTTTCTCAAGAACCATTTTTTTTTTTAAAAAGCTGCCTTACATCAGTTAGCAATTTATTTCCACAATCTCATATCTATTCATAGTCCTTGAACAAAATAAGCAATATGTTTACAGACGAAGGATAAGTGTTTGAAAACGGCATTATGCATGCATCATTACATATGTGTTAATACAGCAACCGAGCAAATATTTTCTAGAATACAGAAGTAGACACATTGTTCTTGATGGAAAGTATGCAGTGACAAAGGCTCTCTACGCTTCACAGCAACATGAGCAAAAATAACAACAGAAGCATTTCAACATAGCTCAGAGGTTTTAGTTTTTTTGGTGTGTTTTCTTTTTACGGACAATAGTTTTACTTTCACTCGAAAAACACAATAAATAAAGTTATGTTGTGAAAGAAATGGGTAACTCTGAAGTCTTACCTTTGATTTCTTTTTGCTGAATTGAAAAATATTCAACAGCCCTTTCTTTTGTGGTCTTCCCAAACTAGCAGTACTGGAATAAATAGAATCTACAAAAAATAAAGAACGGTAGAAGAAGGAGAGTTAGATATGGCATTTTCAACGAGCCAGAAGAATCAGGGGCCAAGGTCCTTCTGGAACTTTTTTAGATATTCAGACCCTGAAATCCATAAATCATAGACATAAGGATCAAGGGTCTACATGATTTTTAAAGGAGCAATAAGTGATTTTTCACCACTAGGTGGAGCTTGAGCGCTGTCTATGTGGACCACAACAAGATGTGTGTGAAGCCACGCCTCTCACCCCTGTATGAGCCTATTTGTCAAGGATAAAAACACAGCAAAAAAAGCATCACCTTTCAGAGGAACATGTCTAGTGAAGAAGTTAGTAACTCATAACTTTATAATTCTGTTAGCAAGAGATCGTCCTGATCTGCTGGGAGCACTCGCCGCCATTTTGTGCCTGGCAGTGGCATTTTATGGGCAGGGAGGGGGCAGCTGTTTGTGTGCACGTACAGTCCGGCTGTGTAAACAGGTGTTTGGAGAACAAAACAGAGAGATGGTGTGTTACGTCCATCTAAAAAGATACCTTTAGTTCGTCACAGAACTTTTATTTTTAGTTCTTTCTATCTAAAATAATGAACTTTCGCTTATTGCTCCTTAAACTATTAAATATTAAATATTAATAATTGTATCTAAACTACATTTCAGAAATTCCAAATAGTTGTTTCAATTAATTAGAAAAAAATAATACTTTATATCATTTGTGTTTTTTGTAACCAGTCTATTGGTTTTGCAGGTATTTTTCAAACATAATGCAAATGTGACGTCTTCCCATATAGCCCAGCAGAGGGCGCCATAGCTTAATCCTTTTCTACCAACTTCATTTAACCTTTACATGTTAAATTGATGTTTTGCTCACTATAATGTTTTAATCACTATAAGAATGGTGACCTAAAACATTTCAGTGAAACAAAGCTGCCCTGTTCAGTGCAGCAGTAATCTGATCTGGTCTGTAAACAACGAAGCTAATTAAGTGAATAAGAAATTATTCAGAAATCAACAGTGTTAATAATCTTCGCACATATTAAAACTATTATCTTCACACACACACACTGACAAACAAGTTAGTTAACACAGGATTACTCCTGGCAGCCTGCAAAGCGTGTTCGATGGAACAACAAGACTTTGTTAATGAGGTAGCAGCAGTAGATTGGGTTAAACAGCCACTGGGGGGTTAGTATAGGCGACATGGAGGACTGATACCTGCATACTTGTTCAGAGCGGGGGCAGAAGCTCTTTTAGGCTGTAAAACTGAAACAAAAGCATTTACAGACAACCTGAGTCATTGATAAGTCACCTGCGTTATAATAGACGTTATATAATGATGGATCTGTCGCACTGTTGAGACACAGCACTGGACCAAGGTTTTTAAACATCAGAAACCGCAACATAAACTAAAGGAAATTGAAGATTAGTCTTGGAAACAACAGATGATTTTACATTATCTTGAGAAAGGGGAAATTAAATAGTTTGATGCAATAATTTTTCTTTAGTTTACTAAAGTCAGTGGTTGAAACGTTGCAGTGTGTTAAAGTTTAAAACTAAGTGAGTGCTTTTGCAGTTGCAACCCAACGTCACGCCAAGAACTACATCACTGTGTTTGACCATAAAAATGAAATAAATCTTTGCTCGTAAAATTCTGTCATAACAAAAGGTTTCTATGATAAAAAACAAATCAATAAATATCCGTGGCTGTGGTTTCGAAGCATGACACAAATCATAAAATCTGACCTTGGATCCACCCTACACTGCCAGATAAAGGACAAAATACCAGCGTGAGTTAATCTCGGTTGCATTCAAGGTTGATTTGTCACTGAAACTACTGTCGTAAAAACGCGGGACCACATGAGAAGACGCGTTGGCTGAGCTCAACGTTTACCTAGGCTCTGGTCGTGCGCATAGAGTTCCCGGATGCCGAGCTCGGTCAGAGACTTGTCCAGCGGTAACTCGTGGCGACTGATGCCGTCTTTCAGGAGGAGGACGTGTGCAGGGTCAAAATCGCACTTGTCACAGACGGCCGGTATCAAAGCCTGGAGCGGAACCAGCGGGTTGACCCGGACCACGGCCTTCTGGTTGCCGTGGAAGTTCACCATCAACCGCACCGTTTTCTGATACACAGGAGGAGACAATGATGGAGACGGTTAGTCAGTGAATCCTGGTAAGCTGATCATATAAAAGCCTTGATAAGTAAAAAAAAATGTGTCAGTCGATGGGCAACTCGCAATTAAGCATTTAAACAGCAGGAATTTGTTTTAGAACAATAAGAGTGGGAAATCACTACACAAAAATGGTTGGTTGCAACAGAGAAAACCCTTATGGATGCAGCACACTCTCACAGCTTGTAGCATCTAGAGCACTCTGCAGCTGCAGAGTACAACAAAGAAAACCTGCTTCCCCTGTGAAGCCTCACACATTTTTTTTTCTTCTGTTAAAAGAACGGTCCATCTTCATCTTTCCGGCATCTGTACGTCTTCCTCCATCATCTATGGAGTTTGAGACTCACAAATTCTCCTCATTACTGACAACACGGCAACTCTGGCACAACGTCTAAACAAGGAAGTTGATGGACGAAGCTTAATCTTCTCTAGAGAGCTGCGAATACAGCCCACATGTAAAACTAAACTCTTCATACTCAAGGGATATATTGCCAGGGAGACAATCCGCATCACCTACTGCATGAACACTGATCGCTGTGAGCGCTGAATGGTGAAGCAAATGACGACACGATTAGCTCTTCTCCATGGCACCTGTACATTTACAGGCTCAAATTTGGTGTGGTATGAGCAGGGAAAGCGGGCAAGCGTATTGACACGCCCCGGTCTGAAAGCGCTAAATTATGGCTAGACACGCCGTCAGAGCATCTCCGAAACTGCAGCTCTAGTAGAAAAACTGTGTTTCCGAATCTGCCGGGGTCAGTATATTTGGGCTTTTAAGGCTCAAGGACGCACATAGGGAGCAAAGGTTGGCCCATGTAGCCCGGTCCAACAGACAAGCTACCGTAGTTAAAAGTGCTTCAGCGATCAAAGCTGCTGCGATAGAAAGGTATCCAGATTCACAATGAGTAGCAGGTCTTCATCGTGATGTCTGTCCGTCCACCGAAAGTGCCAACTACGGTTACATGAGCATCAGAGCTGGACCACAGTCAGTCCAATCGAGCGTCGGTATGATGTGCCAGACAGTCCTATACAATGAGGGCCAACCACACAACTTCTAGGACTTCAGAATTACAGTCCCAGACACCACAGCACCCCTTTGGGGGTCTAGTGGGGTCAGCACAAAAGGCAACATTAGCATGCTAGTCATAACGTTATGGCTCACTGGTGTATTTTAGCCAGGGCACATCTATTATTGATTACCCGAGCACACGCTGATCTCACCGCAGTCTGATTTTATCTGCTGCAAACGCCTAAAGGGGGAGGAGATAAAACTGCAAATGACTGACGGCACTTGTTGGAGGAGCGTCGGCCTCTGGCCTGAGGCCAGGTGGGGTCAAAGGCAAACAGAGCCGCCCCTGAGCCCTGAGAACAGCCGAGAAATAATGCATGGTAACTAAAGGTAAGGGACTCATCAAATATTCAAGCTGCTGAGGAAAGCCAGAGAGAAAAAGACACAAGGAAGGAAAGAACCGCGGCGTGAAGCAGTGACTCAAACTGAAATAATAGGCTTGAAGGAGCCCAAGAAAACAAACAGGGTTTCACTCAGAAAAGGCACAAACAGTAAAATATGTCTAAAACTGAGTCCAACATGTGGGTCAGTTCACCAGCAACCAGCTTCCTACCTTAGCAGGAGCCCTTACAGGTTTCACTGGCCTTGCCTTCCGCCAGAGGCCATTTGGTGCAAAGCAGACAGGGGGGGGGGGGACACATTACATGGGGCCTCAAGGCAGTGACATAAAGCACGTAAATACTTCTAAATATAATAGGATGTAACAAATTTATGTCTATTATATCAAATATATTAACGGACAGATCACTTTATGGTGTTTTTCAATTCACATCCTCTTTTACTGAGATAGCTGATTCATTAAATATTAGGAAAATGTCACAACAACGGGAACCAAAGCCTATTCAGCTTAAATGAGAGGATGGTAGCCCACGCAGCAAGTTTTAAAAGAGGAATCCGGATTCACCCTAACTCACCTCTGGCACTTTAGGAGCTGGTCTACGCGTCACTCTCTCCTCCACAACTTTCTCCTTGATGAGCACGCAGGCCACATCGAAGGAGCCGAGCAGGGCGTTCGCCTTGAAGCCCAGAGAGTGACCCTCGGGGGAGAGCAGCTCCAAGGTGTGCAGCGACGGGTTGAGATGGTGGCGGCCGCACAGGTCGACCAGCAAGTCCATCAAAGCTTTACTGGGAGACAGGAGAAGGCAGAGGAGTGAAAGTGTGGCCGTCTGCGTGTGTGTGTGTGTAGGGACAGAATATTGGGTTACAAAGCCAGCCTGGCTTCAGCTTCATTAAAAAGGAAAGCAGAACAGAGACAGACTCTTACATGATGCACTGAAAAAAAAAAAAGCAGGATCACTTATTTGTCTTTATTTTTTTGCCACAAGTAACTGTTCTTTCAGTTTTTGAAAAACTCAAACGTATGATGTGTTCACATGTAACTTGATATTCTATAGAGGAGAAAATTACTATATGCTATGTTTCTAAACAAATTAAAATGTCAAATCCAAAATTAAAACTATAAACTGCAATGACTTATCAAGGAGAAATGCTTTCGAATTGCAGTTTTTATACCATAAATAACAACCAAATACTGAAAACTTCCTTTACCTGGACAAAATAAATAGTACAGATACACTAGAGTACCTCTCACCACTTTACTGCTTGATCAGTAAAAACACTCTTACCCAAGATTTGACTTTAAACAAAAACTACATAGTTTAACCCGGAGAAAACAAAAGTAACAAAACATCAGCATATCAGGACAATGGCCCATATGTCCTATGCTTTGCCCTTCAGGTGGAGAGGGCAGAGACGATTAGGTCAATAGAACTACATGTCAATCTTCAGAGAAAGAAAGAAATGCCCTTCTGAGTTTCACAGGAACATCAAATTTTTACACAGACCCAACGGTTACTACACACAACATAGTTTTACAGTTGTGTCTTGATAATTTAGGATAATAATGAAAAGTGCATTTATCCCATTGATTATTGTGAAGCACATATCTACTATATTTCCAGCTTTATTTATATTGTTTTGATAAATATGGCTTCTGTTTCTCTGAAGAAAATTTGTGTTACATAAGACCAAGAAAAACAACAACAGAAAAAAGATGATGAGGAAGAGGGTCTAATTTGACAGCTTTCCAGCAGACTAGCTTAAGAACCCGGCCGTTCACCGATTACTGTGTCTAGGCACATTGCTGGAAAGTTAAGTGGAAGGAAAAAAGTCTGGTAGACAAAGTGGTGCAAGCAACACGGAATAACCACAAAAATGGCTAAATAAATAATACTTGTAAGGCTAAACTCTATTGCTAGAGGTGTATTGTGAATGCACTATCCTCTACAGACTCTTCCTCTGCTATCAGTTGTTGAATACGGACAGATATCCACTCTTAAAAACAGAAACTGCAGGACATGCATAAAGAGGTTAAAAAGGGGTTTTCTTCACATCTGAATTCTCTTGAGACACGTGGCAAGGTTATATATGAGGCTTAACGCTCCATGCAGAGGGTGTCAACGACTTCTAGCTGGACAACTGTCAAGTCACTACAATGAAGCCCATAAAACAAGATTTCTGAATTAAAAATCCCTTTTTACTGCTCTCCTGTAATATTGTGACTTGAAGAGAAACAGAATGTTAAGCTTTTATTAGCTGTAAGCTATAATCAACAAAATGATGAGTTTCACTTTTAGAATCGAATTCTTGAAAATAATGCATTATTTTTTACTGATATTCCAACTAACTGAGATGCACCTGTACACTATAGGTGTAAAAAATTACCGGAACAAATTCTTTTTATACACTGGTGAGAAGTGTAGTACACGACGGGCTTAAGAATCTGTTTGGGTCATGAAGAGAGCTTTTTGCTGCGGGTTTTATATCAAAGACATCCCCAACTTTCTGCCTCAGCAGAGAGAACCTCATTAGGGAGTGCATTAGCAGGTCAGCTGAGTGCTCTCCGGGGCAAAGGCCTGTGGATTGTGCAGAGACTGGCATGTGTCCCATTCACCAGGCTCCAGGAAAAAAGGGGCAACAAATAGCTATTATATTCCTGTTTAAAGGTTTAGCCCGCAGCATTCCACTCTAAGATTGTAAGAGTTTGCCACCTATCAGTATAAATAATAGAAAAGTAGATTTCTAGATCTTGTACCTGCAGTCACGACCAAAACATTTCACAAACAAAAGCGGCGGAACGGCGAAGTAGCTGAGCAAATACCACTGGAATTTGAGAGATTAAATGCGTGCTTGAGTGCATGCTCTTTGGACTAACCTTCCATCCTCGGTTACAGAAACCTGGTACCCCCGTGGCAGAGTTAGCTGGAAAGCCACGGTGGGCCTCAGAATGTTCTCCTTGACATCCATGGCCGACGTCCCACCCCCGTCAGGTACAGAGTTCCTGAACAAATGACGGGGAGCAGGGTGGGGGGCCTGTGGTGGAGGTGGGGCAGGAACTTTCATTCTCCTCCTGGATGACAACAAGATGAAAATATAAAAAAAACAGGAAATATTAGGCAAGGCAAGGCAAGGCAAATTTATTTATATAGCACAATTCAGTACAGAGACAATGCAAAGTGCTTTACATGATTAAAATATAGGAAAATAAAACAGAATAAAAGCAAGTAGGGATAGTATAGACATCTAGAGGTTTTGTTTTTTTAAATACCTCTTATATGGTTTTTATATGCTGAGTGCTCATTTATCTTTTTGAGTCAATTTCAACCGAGACAGTTTTGTTTCTCTGGAGTTCAGCCCTGGGTACATAACAACCTGGCCTTGTGAATGGGTTCCACTGTCACTACTTCAGGAGCAGCTTGAATACCAATGACGTTTTTTTTCTCTCCTCCGTTTCTGACTTTAGTGCAGCACTGTGCTTACTTCATATTAAAACAAAAACTGAAATCATAGGCTTGGTTATCAAGATTATAAATCTGTAAATAGCTGCGGATTCCATATGAGCCTGATATGACTCACAATAACAATGTACTCATTTCTGCAGATTCTCCTCCCACTATCATGCAAATACCCCGCAACTCAAACTCTCAAGAAATGCAGTTGTGTCTCATGTCTCCTGCCTTCAAACAGCACTCCGAAAACATCCCTCTTTTAAATCTTATTGAAATCATGGGTAGTTAATTAAATAAAAAAAATATGTACTGAAAAAGATCAGAATTACCAACAGTATAATCACCTGATGAATCATAGCTTTAGTGACCTGAAAGCAGGGAAGGGCCGTTCGCCAGTATCAAGGTATAGAAAAGGTTAAAAGGGTCATCATTTTACGACCGCTATCATTTCCCAGCATACCTTTCAATGAGGCAATGCAGAAGATTCCAAGCGACTAAATGTTCCTCCATCTGTATGAAGTGTAGATTAATGTAATAATGCCCCTTCCCCACCTGTTGCTGTGCACTGTTTCCTGCTGTGTGAAGCCCCCTATTGTCCAGGTTTACAAGGTAAACCCATAGATTCAGACATAAATGAGCATCGCCTAACGCTTTTATTAAAGTAACACCTCAAGAAAAACAGATTAGAGAAGCTACAAGTGGGATTTATGTCAGATGGGCTGATAAATTGAGCAGCCAATATCAGTTTATTTTGCCCTTGTCTCTAATAATCTATAAAGAGCGTAAAAAGCCACCCACAACAGGAGTCAAAATAAGAAAAGGTATGAACAGAGGTTGCAAAATGCACAAAATCCTTTGGAAAATCCACTTCTTATTTAAAGCTGCATAGCACAAGTTTTGGAGTTAAATATTATTTATTTTCTTTCCCATACGTGCCCTTAAAATTGCCCAACCTGTAAAACGAGTCATTGCTTATTTACCGCAGTTGCCTCCATAGGCTGGATTAGTCAATTCGTGAGAGAGCGATTTGGGCCGAATCCCCTGGGCGTGCATGTGAAGCGCTGCGCGCTCTCGTTCACCTGGCTACTTTGTTCGGTGTTGACCGTAATCAATGCATTAGCGAAAGAACATGGCCTCAATATTCAATGTTTCTAACTTTCTTACATCAGCTGTCCATTCACGGCGGCAGATGCTTTTTCTTTGCTCCCATGGACGTGTGAAGCACTGGTGTAATTTCAACTTGTTGCCAGAGGGGGCAAACTTGTGCCAAAACTCTGGAACTTGCACTATGCTCCTTTAAAGGAGGTTTTGACACCAGCACTCAAACACATGACTAACCAACAGTCAAATGTTTACATCTCATGTGCAAATCTCTAGGTTTTATGCCTCATCCCCATGCAAATAAAAATAATAATAAAAGTGTAATGTTCTGCATAACAAGCATCTTTATTTGAAAATAACTGCTAAATGTAGCAGACATAAGCTTATTTTGCTTAAGCCTATGTATCAAAGAACAACAACAAATACAATGTATAGATAAGTTTATCATCATTACTTATAAACAAATATTATTTTAGAGGGGGTAAGAATAATTGTTGATTTTTTTTCTGTATGTTACAGATCTAGGTTCTACATTTTGTATGCATTACATAATACGGTGAAGCTCAATGAAGGTTATAAAACATGGAGAATCTCATACCAGCCAACACCTTACTCATAGGATAATAAGGTTTCACTAAACTGAGTAAAATAAAATACAAATCAAAAGTAAAAAAAAGAGCATGCATGTCACCAAAACTGCTGAACACCAATGAAAGTTTAAATCATAAATTATTTACATTAACTATACTCTAATAGAAAAAATATTAAAAGCCATAGACAAACTCCTATGTTGAGCCTGTGAAAGATGTTATTGACACGATGTCCTGAAGCCACAATCAGCAGCCCGACTAAAACAGCTGACATGATTTCAATCAGACACTGTTTACTGTACACAATAAAACATAACAATACTAAACTATTCATTTCACACAGCATATGTAACTGTAATAAAAGTAACTCACTTTAAAATCAAAGATAATCCTTCTGTTAGAATGTCCACAAAATGGTGCCCAGAATAAATCCGAAACTTTACAAATCCTTTTTTCAAAGAATCAGCGCACTCCTAAAAACAATCAGTGTGCCTGTTTTTTTTTTACCGTCTGACTCAGCGCTGAGAAACTTAATATTAAAAGGTTCTTCCACCCGGTGCAAAGCCAAATGCAGAACAGAAAAATAACAATGAACATGAGCATGACAGTAAGCGGACTCTAACCTGGCTCAGGTTAAACATTGACAGGCTAACTATGACCCAGAGGACAGAGAGTGTCATTAACTTATGCAATGCAGAGAGTGGTTTCCTCTGCTTGTGTCATTGGAATGACAGACTACAATTAAGGTTATGACAACATTGATTATAATCCAGTTAGGAGTAAAACTATAGTGAGGATTTTTTTTTTCATTAAGGACAAAGCCTGTAAACAGAAAAACACTTTAAACATGGGTTACCCACCAGAACCGGTATTATATTGTTTATTATATAGTTATTCTGAAGGCTCAGGGAGCTGTAAAGGCATTAGGATTCGAAAGCTTCCTGGTAGGTCCTGGTCTTTAAAGGTAAACAGAACCAGGCTCTGTGGACCTGTGAGACTGGGCCTCAGCCAGACTTAGCACACTGAGCTAGTATCCTCGTCTCCCTCTCTTTTTCAGAGCAACATTTTACTTTCCCACTCTCTCTTTTCCTCTCTCGAACATAGACAAAGACGCCTTTGGGAGAAGTCTCGTCTCCCACAGAGTTGGAATCACAGTAAGCAACGAGAAAGACGAAGAGAGTAAAAGAAGGAAAAGCAGGAAACCCTGCTCCGGCACAGGGGGGCAGTAAGTGCTGTGATGTTGTGGGGGACTCGGTTACAAATGGGCTCCCTTTTCTTTTTCTTTTTTTTTTAAAAACACACGCACACACTGCTAATGGACCACAGAACCCCTGGGTTCCTTTCACTTGACTAAACAGGATTTAGAAGGATACATTTCTACCTACCGTTTATAATAAACCTTTTCTTGCGACACAGTTTAAGGTAAACGGCTGGCAAAAAAGTCCGCCGTGAGGTGCCATTACATAAAAGGTAGAGCACAGCCGAAGATAACGATACCAAAGCAATGTCAATATACCTACAACCAGTGCAAAACACAGAAAGTATTTTACTTCCTGTTATGAACTCTTGTTTATTTTGGTTGGCTTAAAAAAAAAAAAAAAAAAAAAAAAAAACATGTCAGAGTCAGCACTTTGATAAGAACAAAATTTAGCGATAATGTGTACCGCTTTAGACCCTAAAAAGGTTAGAGGTTAGAACACACAACAGTCTAATCTATTTGTTCTTCACATAAAATACAACCTAGAATATGCAATATGATATAACAATACAGCAATTTATTTGGCAGATGTTAAACTACATTGGCTACCTACTACAACGTTTATAGTTTTATAACAGTAATGAAGATTGGTTCACTAGCCTTGGCCTCTCAGCTCCACCCACACCGTAAATGGGAGGAAACAAATAATAAAAAAAGTCTATTTGAGTCAAGATAAATGCTTTAAATATTCAAGTGTTCTTCTTTTACCTTCTGTCATTTGTGATTATTATCCCCACCTGCCCCATTGGTGGCTTTGACAAGCTGTAAGTTATAATTCATTAATTGAATAAAGCTAGGTTTGCAACATGGGGTGTATTATCCACCTACTTGTAAATCAAATCTGCCCCAATACAGTAAAGGCAATCAAACCACCTTAAAGGTAGAAACTAAAAACCTCTTAGCCTGTCGTTTGGACTGTTAGGACGCGGACTTTTGAGTCAAAACAGATGTTATTGCCGGCTTTTTGTGCACACATTGGAGTTTCATCCACCAACCGGAATGCATTTACTGATGCTGTGACATCATTAACCTACGTCAGTTTTTGTGAGGACCAGGTCTGTGCTGACCGTGACCTCTCGCACATACCACAATAAACCATGGTTTTCTCCACATCTGAGGAAGCTGTGTCAGACCAAAGAAAAGGCTTACAGCAGTGGGGACAGTGCCCTCTACAAGCAGGTAAAAACAAGCTTACAAAAGGAGGTAAAGAAGCTATAGCAAGAGGCAAAAAGTACCTTCTCAGCCATCCACCCTGCTACATCTTGGAGGACCTTATAAGCGGCATTACATTTTAATCTGAGCCTCTAAAAAGTTCTGGTGCAACCGATTACCCTCAAAAGTCACATAATTGGTGAAATAAAGTCTACCTGAGTACAATCTAAATGTCCAATGATCTTTCAGTATAAATACACCTTTTCTGAAAGGCTCCAGAGGCTGCAGCACCTCTAAGCAAGAGGCATCACACCATGAAGACCAAAGAGCTCTCCAAACAAGTCAGGGACAAAGTTTTTGAGAAGAACAAGTCAGGGTGGGGTTGGAAAAATATCCAAATCTTTGTTGTTCATCTGGAGTTTTATCAAACCCATCATCTTCCAATGGAAAGCACATAGTACCGCAACAAACCTGTCAAGAGAGGCCTGCCCACCAGAACACACAGACAGGGCCTGGAGGGCTATAATCAGAGAGGTAACCCTGAAGGAGCTGCAAAGCTCCACAGCAGAGAGTTCTCTGTCCATAGAACCACAATAAGCCCGACACTCCATAGAGCTGGGCTTTACAGAAGAATGACCAGAAAAAAAAGACATGAATTAGTCTTCTAAAAAAGAAGACAACTCTTGAGTTTGGCAAAATAATATGTGGGTGACTCCCAAAATATATGGAGCAAGGAAAACGCTATATCTGGCACATATTTTTGATATTGTTGAACAGAACTGTGTTAGTCTGCCTGTGAGTTGAGACTAGGATAGAGGTTCACCTACCAGCAGGACAATGACCCAAAGCATCCTGCTAAAACAACACTCGAGGGGTTTAAGGGTAAACATTTAAACATGGTGGAATGTCCAGAGCTTAATCCAATTGAGAGTCTGTGGTTAGAGTCGAAAATCGCTGTTCACAAGTGCAAACCATCCAACACAAATGAGCTTGAGCGGTTTTGCCTTGAGTAATTGGCAAAAAAAAAATCCCAGTGGTGGGATTTGGTAAGCTCATAGAACTGATCCAAAGCAACTTGCAGCTGGAATAGCTGCAAAGGTGGCTCTACAACGTACTGACAATAGGGGTGGGTGTGATCAATTATGCACGCTCCAGTTTTCTGGTATTTTGTCCTGCTTGTTTGCTTTACAATAAAATAAATACATCTTCAAAAGTTGTAGGCATGTTATGTGAAAAAAGTGGTGCAAACCCTCAGAGAGAATCCATTTTAATTCCAGGTTGTGAGGCAACAAAATATGAAAAATGCCAAGGAGATGAAGGCTTTTCCAAGGCATTGTAGAATAGTGCAAAACATTAACTAGCATGTTTTATTCATTGCAAAAAAATTTTTTAAAAATCACTTCACTTCAAACGGTAACAACGTCCAGACACTGGAATAAACAGTCATCAGTGCCACGCTTCACCTTCTAGTGTCCTGTCTGAGACGAATGCGAGCACATCCCGGACACTCCCCTCACTTCGCTCTGAAACCACACGTATACGCCATCCTGCCAGCATACTCCTTGGGTGTCATGGTGTCCCCATGACAACTTATATTTACACCGCTTGACTGTGGACGAGAGCAGACCTCGGCTTAGCAGCAGCTGAGGGATTTTGGCCACATTCTCACAAAGGGCGTGTGTCCCACAGACACAAAAGCCAACGTGGACGGCGAGAAAGAAAAGCAGGGAAGAAGCTGTGAAAGATTTGTCCTGTTTGTACATTAAGACATAAAAAAAAAACAAAAAAAACACAATAGCTCTCCAAGTGTTGCTAGGCGCAACAGCTGCCAACTCAGCATGTTGGATTCATGTATTCCTGACCATGTGATTAAAATACGTTAGCTGGTAGCTAACGTATTTTATATTTCTGAATTAGACTATTGACTATAATTCTGAACGTGGAGTTTACAGTGGTTCTCTATGATATCACCCACAGCCCTGGCCAAAAGCACCACTTTCCTCGGACACACTAATAAAACAGAGTAACTGTCGCACTATATTTATCTGCGGGTGTTACACTCAAATGAAACTAACACTTGCATACGAGTAGGTGGTTTCACTTAATGTGCAACCTTAAATACTCTTACTCTGCCACTAATTTATCACACAGCCAAGTACCGACCTAAAACATTTTCATTGTCAAAAGCACAATGTTCAAATGTTGCTATGGTGGCCTGAGTATGAGACAGCCACCGGCGATAAAGGACTAGGAGATCTATTTCACGCCCCGAAAGGAGGAAGTTTACTTACTGGAAAAGCTCTCCACTCTGTTGTCACTGTCCTCTCCTCTTATAACACGTGGTGTCATTGTGTCCACTTGTGACCAGTGACAAATAAGCATGCGGGAATCACTGTACACAAGGCAGACTCCAGGACAACTATAATTCTCCAAAACAATAATGATAATAAAAAAAAAATTAAAATAGGAAGATGACCTATACCAGTAGCTGAGCAACAGGAAAAAACTGTGAGGGAAAGAACCTGCCGTTAAAAGCTCGCTGCGCAGAAAATGCACCTTTCCACTAAACTAGAGGTATAGAAATGATTTTGCATTGATGCAAGGACAGGACAAAATTGCAACCTTGCCTCAAAAAAAAAAAAAGTCCATCTCAATAAATGAAAAGCTACCACTTCCATATGGAACAGGAAGAGGGTTTGTTTTTCGCTTTGTCCCATCCTAAGTGCGTTTGTCTCATCTGTCAGTGTGCAATTGCTATTCCATCCATCCATCCATCCATCCATCCATCCATCCATTTTCTTACTCGCTTGCAGTAAGAAAGTTGCAGTTGCATCGCCATGATTTGGCAAACCTCCAGAATGTTGCATCGGAGCTGAAGGATGCAAGAAAAGATGCCTGAGCAACTTGACAGAGCACGGTACACAGAGCAGGTGTGGGTTCATGTAGTTACGAAAGGCACACCAATATATATTCTAATTCTAATTCAATTAAAAGATACTTTATCCTAATAGGGGGAAATGGGAAAAAAAGAACACAGAATATTGGATATTCATATTAAAATAATGATCATATAGAATAGTAAATTTATGTTTTGTATTTTTACTGTAGGTAGATAATTTTTGTTGGTCATCTTATAAGTAGTTACCAAGATGAAAAAGTGTGGGTAACCCTGCTCTAGGCCAATATCTCAATGAAACTAACGAGTAGTAAAAATAATCCAAAACATTAAAAAAAAAGTGTCTCGCACATTTGCTTTATTAAAAGGCATAAAGTTTCTCAGTTTCAGGGTCAGCTTTTATTTGTTTTTCTAGACCAACAGAACTAAAGTCTATACTGAGTAGCAACAAGGGTTCCACCCACTGCATTATAAGCCTCCTGCCAGGCTAAGCGTCATTCCTTTATTTATTTTAAATAACAAAATAATTCATGCCTCAATGTTTGAGAGCAACATAAAAAAGGCCAGTAAAGCTTCTTTGGCTGCGACAGTTCAGTCAGCAGTAAATCTCCCGGTCAACAAAAGCTTAGGCTACAAGTAATTAGGCAAGTTTAAAACATGGACGTGCCCAAGTCCTAAGGCTCCTTTTCAGTAAATGTCACTGAAAGTTTGTGGTCTCAAGGATACAAAACTATTTCATGAAAGACTTTGTGTTACACCTAAAAGTGAGAAAAAATTCTTGCTCTCACGGATTTTGCTAAAGTGTCCATCAGCAGTAAGTAGATGCACAGACGGGCCAAATTTGTAACATTCTTAAAGTTACAGCCACACTTTTGACACCCCTGGTGTAGTGTGGCTGGAGTCTGTGTTTTAAGGGTCACCAAATAGGTGGTCAAAGTCTTCACAGCCGCCGTCTACCAGAACATTTTAGGGTTTCTGGCTGGACTCGCACCTGTCCACACTGCCAGATTGACCAAAACCAGGTTCAATGAAAATGCTACAACTGTTCTTGTTTGTCCAGCAAACTCTCCTGAGGTAAAACCCATAAACAAAATAATATTTTATAGGGAATTGTCAGAAGGGACTCCAGACCAAACCATGCAGATGAGTGTAAGGTCTCTATTAAAGAAATCTGGGCTTCTTGAACAAATCAACATTGCTACATTGATGCAGCAAATCACGCAGAAAGGGAAAAAAAAAAACACAACCATCAAATATAAAAGAAAATCATCATAAAAAGCAAAGGCTTACAGCGATATAAGTGAAGATGTTCTGTATGAACTGATAAGAGTCTTCATAATCTTTTAGCATTTGCAATAAGGTGGACAAACCCAGGCAAAGAAGAGAAAGGGGAATGACAAAGGTTAGCAGGAAAAAAAAGAAAATATTTGAAGATGGAGAATCGTAGAGCAGAAATACAATGGCCTGGATATCAAGGAAGGCACACCGTATAAGCACAACAGCTAGATTTGCTAATTAGTCTGCTCTCTATTCCCCAAGACGCTTGTTCAATTAGAGGCTACTCCCTCTGGACAGACTCAAGGAAAAACACTTATGATGCAGACATTGCTAGAACAGCTTTCACGGTAGCATTCCCCCTCCCTTTTTACCTTTTCAAGAAACGCAAATAAGTTTAAAGTATCATGAAAGGCTAACCCGGGTATTGCATCGAATATCAAAACGGGGACCGTAGCTCAACCTTCAATAACTCAAAAGGATCACCGGTGTCAAGTTTCCTAAATGTTGTTACAAAGTGGCAGTTTTCTACCCATGAAAGTCCCGAACGGTTCACAAACACAACAAACTGTACATCCACGAGCCACGGAGAATCTACGAGACTCCATAGACTCGGGCAAACACATGCGGCCCATCTGCCGTCTCCTCTGGCCACCGCGCATACCACAGTGACTAACATATGACAGCGAGCTTCCAGAAATAAACAGGCTCATGGCAGCTGCTTTTAACAGACAAACACTGTCTGTCTGTCCACTGTAGATACTTGACATTGTCAACTGTACAGAGAGTTCTTTGTTGTTAAAAGGTGTCTGCCACTTCGTGTGTTCAGCACTAACAACAGAGAGGTTGGCATGCAACACAATCAACAGTGCGGTGGGGCCCCAGAAGTACAACTGTCTATTAATACAGCCGGAGGGCAAACATAATAAATACAGTGGCACATTTCTCTAGAGTGAATATTCAGACCAGCATTACAGTTTTAACTGTACACAGAAGTGACACATAGGTTATCATTCTGTTGTTGTCCTTGAATAAACTTTTGTTTTTCCACCCATAACAGAGATAGCAATCACGGCATTACATTAAATTAAGCAAGAAAACATCTTAAAAGGGTCTCGTTACTAATGTCTGCTGTGTATCTTTGAATTCAGGAGTCGATTTGAAGTTTGCAGGCTCGTGAAAGCTCTGCATCAACCACATTATTTAAGTCAAGCTGACTTGCTAAATGGTTGATGTTGTAGCACTGCCAACAACACATAACCTCAAATGAGAGCTCTCTTGTCTGTCTCAAATTTCAGAGGGGTTTAATTTAGGCCACCGTAAAATAAGGCTAAAGATACTGTTGTGACCAACAAGATACTTGACACGTTGTTATAAAAAAAAAAATAATCAAATAGCATAGGAGCCTAGAAAAACAGCATTTCTACCCACTTAGTTTTCTACTCCTATGCATTTTATTGTGACTTCATGCGACAACAGGTGCCTCACCGTTAGGCGTGTAATTACTACGAAAGCCGTGAAGTGTCATAAATGTGACAATGTCAACATCCTGCCTGAGGTAAAGTTTCCTGTCTGGCGTTAGCTAACAAACAAACTAGCAATCTCTGCCCAGAGGACAGAGTAGTTGCTGGACATTACTGCCCTGTTTCTAACATAATGCCAAAGTAAACATCACTGTTATATTGAATTAACTTACCTGTCCAGCAGAAAGCCTCCAACCTCTGCATCTGTGTTTAGTATTATCGTACATTTATCCTTATCAAGGTGAACTGCTGAGTATATTGCAATATTGATTTTAGGCCATATCAGCCAGCCCTAGAGTATGGATGGTCCTCCATTTCAACAGAAAATGGTAAGTAGAATGATCTACGGTCATCTTTGCTTGTTTTATACTCCTCCTCCACAGACGTGTTCACATACAGATAAAACGTGTAAGGATGCCACCTATGTATTTATAAACTACTCATTCTAACCTATAAGAATGCTTTCATTTTTGGTGCCGCTATTAGACTTTGGCAGAATATGTATTTATAAAAGGAACACAGGATTTTTGCTAATAAAAAAACAAATTAGTTACACGCACTCCCTTTACATTTTGTGCAACTAAAAATCTAAAAGTCTTCATTGCATACAGCAAGTTCAAAGAACATTGCAGACAGAGAATAAAAGTGGAGCAAAAATTAAATGCAGAAAACAAACACTGCACATCCCCCTAATGCTGAGGATATGCTTACCGTCAACAGGCCCAGGGAATCTGGACAATTATAGGAGGAGGATTGGAACTTATCTAAGCTTTTATAGTCATACTGACCGCTCAGAGGTTGTTAACAGAGCCAAATTCACCCAGCCAAACTCACAAATGCAGACAATCATAGACCTATTGTCATTGGTAAAAAATAGAGCTTAAGTGCCTTGCCATCAACATATAGCTGGAGGAAGCTAGAGTCAAGCTCACATGGTTCCCATTGCAAGATGACTGTACTCTTGCACTGAAAGCACAGCTTCCAGAAGACTGAAGGATGGATAGAGCTAAATACTGGAAGCAAACCTGTAAAGGCTGATCAAGTGTTGAGATTAGGGTGGAGGTTCACCTTTCTGAAGGACAACAACTAAAGATACAGGCAGGTTAACCATGGAATGGTTTAGAGCAAAGCATGCTCATGTGTTAGAACGATCCAGTCAATGTCCAGATCTGAATCCAATGGAGACTCGAAAATGTACGTCCATGGACAGTGTCTATCCAATCTAAGTGAGTTTGAGCCATAGTGGCAAAAATATCAGTCTGCAGATGTAAAAAGCTGGTAGAGACAAGCCCAAAAGACTGGCAGCTTTTACTGCATTAAATAGTATTTAACGAATCGACTTGGTGAGGCCAAATATAAATGTATGTTGTAGTTTAGAGTGTCTTATTACACTTTTAAGCTAAAAGTTAAATTTAAACAAAGGCACAAATAAGTTCAACACAAACACCAGCTGCATCTGAGATAATGAAAAAAAAACGAAGCCTAACATGCCAGCAGTGAGGCAGAGGGTAGTATGAGTCAGTTGCTGAGAGTGTAGACTATCTCTTCGACAGGAGTTTTCCTTACATTTAATGAAGGATGTTCAAAATGTAGGGGTGGGGTGGGGGTAATGGCATGTTTGAAGCCGGTTTAAAAATAAGTGGCTGCATATGGGAAACACACATGCATTGGAATGAACACATGTGACCAACGCTAATGCAACAAAAGACAGAAGAACTGAAACTCCTTAAAAAAAAAAGAAAAAAAAAAAAAGAAAAAATCACCACAGCTTAATAAAGCGAATTGAAGAATAAAAACTGACATGTGAGAGAAGTTGTAAATTTAGAGATGGTTTCAATAGTCCCCTTTCAAGCTCTCCATCTATACAGCTGTTGCTTACTTACTGCTTCTGAAAAATGAAGGCTGTGCAACAAAACCACATTATTAAAAAGCCTCTAGTACAAACCTCACTCAGCACACAGGAAATCCTTCTCTCACAAACACACACGCAAGTAGTCCGGCTGAGAAGCCTTCAGGGTTTCCTCTATGTTTTATTTTTTATGTGATTTTCATCATCTTATTTGCATATTTGTTCATACATTTGAGACCCAGGCTGTAGGAGAGATTTTGCCAAGCCAAAAACGTTATTAGAAATAGTAATTCACTGTGTTTGGAACTAAAAATTACCTTTATAAAATGATTGATTATATGTAGCGGAAAACCCTGGCCTTGCCTGAGATCTTAGATGACCCCAGGAGGGCACCATACTGATAATTTTAGACACAACAGCTGGATTTCAACAAATATGCACTCATTTTTCAAAATAATGACCAAGATTTGTAGACAGTACTATAAGAAAACCATGTTAACAGCCTATTGGGGGAAAAAAGAAATAGAACGGTGACTTGAGGGTGAGCTACCCTTTTAAACGTAGGGCTGGGCAATATATCGAGATTTAAGAAATAGAGATTTAAAAAAGAGATATAAGAGGAGACTATATTGTCTATATCAAGATGGTCTATGCAGCATTGGAAGTATACATTTTATGTATTACGTTATTTTTCAGCCGTTTGTTTAAAATGTGCCTGTGAGCCATTTAGGATAACGCAAAGATGCCTTTTTAAAATTACTTTACAAAAGAAAAATGCATCAAGATAAATATTGTATATCGGCATTCTGCCTAAAAATATTAAGATATTACTTTTCTGTTCATATCTCCCAACCCTACTTAAATGTCAAGTTTATACTTTTCTTGAAAACCAGGAAAATTTTGAAAGAAATTAAGTGAATCTTCTCGACCATGATTTCAGGGTTTGAAGGACTCAGTTCTGGGTCCTCCCTACACCAAGGGCCCGGAACAACTGACCCAGTTGTTTTCTTAGCAAAGGTAAAAACTTCTTTCTCCGAAGTGCCACAAAACTAGTAGCACCATTAAGCATGAAAACAATGGGCTCAAAAAAAGTAAAATGTGAGCTTAAAGAAGCTATACTACTTAAGTCTGCTTGAGAAAAATGCCTTTTATGCGGTGTATTATGAGTTAAAATATGCCATTTGACAATAGCAATTGACTTAGTTGATTGTGTGATCGAGCAAGTCCAGGCCTTTTTTAGTAGGAATGAGCAGTGAACCAGAGACAACCCGGGGTGAGATTCGAATGTGTTGAACATTCGAATGAGAAAAATATAATTTACCCGAAACGTAGCCATTTATGTCAAAGAAAACGAAGAAAAGTCTCTAGAAGCTGTGTTTCCTCCTGAGGATTGTGCATGAGCTTCAAAACAGTTGTCCATACATTTTGAAACAAGACCTCAGTTTTCTGAGAGAAATCCTATTGTTGCTTTAAATAGAGGAAGCCACCTAGGGTGACCAGGCGTCCGGATTTTCAATGCCTTGTCCGGCGTCCAGTGCAACATCAAGCCAGATGCGCATTTGTCCTTCTCTTATAGGCACTAGGGTTGAAGAGCTGATTTATTTCATCTTTTCTGGGCTGCAGAACAATATCCAGTCATAGACTGGGGGCAAAAAATGCATCCAATACAGTGGCATATCTGGTCTTACAAATGATTGGTTAAGAACGGGGCCGGTGTCAGATGAATATTTTCTTGTCATTGGTTAAAAAATTTAAACAAGGATCCACGTGCTGCTACATCAAATGACACTGACAGAAAGTTAGCATCATGCCAAAAAGCAAAACCTTGTTTAATTCTGAATGGACAAAAGAGGATTCATTTATAACAAAAAGTAGTCAAGACTCATTCCATGGCCTCTTCACACTGTCGATGCAATGTTGACGTTGGCAGTCAGGGGAAAGATGTCATTGAATGGCATGCAGGTACAGACAAACATAAAAGTACGGCAGGTAAGGGGATGTAGCTGCAAAAGAGGGTGAATGTGGAGTTTCCTTAAAGACAGGTCTGCTGCACACACACAGACATTGAAGACAAGTCCCTGAATACCTGAAGCACTTTAGAAATGCTACTTTTTGAGCAATTGAATCTATTTTCATTTTAAACAAGCTCTTGTTGTTTACATAACAGGTTATTTAGACTTTTTTAAAGCATTTTTTATTATGTATGTTACCTGTTAATTGTTTTTCCACACATGTTTTTCCACACATGTTATGCTTTGCACAACTCTGTACTTAAAAAGAGTAATCCCAGTGGTCACTTTTTGAACAATGTATTCAATGAAAAAACAGTTAACCAATTATCTTTCACTTTTCATTAATATTTTTTTTTTCCTATTCAGCAACACAAACATTTTTAAATTTGCATGTTGTCTAAGCCATTACAAGGCCTTTGTTTGGGCAGTAGTATAAAGCTTGGTACTGCACATTAGCTTCCTGGAGAGGAAGCGAAACGTCTTCAACTACGGAAAACAAGTCCAGTTGCTTTGTTTTTTACCGTTTTTTTTTTAGAAGAACCATGACCTGGGTGACTGAGAATCTTCACCAGCAAACATCTTTAAACCATGTAAAATTGTACTATAACTGAGAGTACACCAGAGTCCTGTGTACACTGTAGTAATTCATTGATATGTCCTCCTTTTTGGTGTTATGGAAATGGTCACCCTAAAGTCACCATCTCTTTATTACGTTTTTAAGGCTCACAACAAGTTTCATTCAGGCTATCTCCCTCCCCCACCACCACCACCACCACACACCTGAAGGACATGCAGCACTGACCCACACTCACACAAGAACTCAGTGCTCGGATTTCAAAAGCCAGGTACAAAAATACTTCCCACAGAAAAGCAGTCTGGTCTTTCTTTATTTATCTGCTTAGAGACCACGCTGTGTGATTTTTGGAGAGGAGTATGTTAACTAGGTTTCATGACGTGTTTTTTTTTTTTAATTAGGATCACAGTATGCTGTAAAGCAGCTAGAGACAGAGTGATGATGAAGAGAAGTTGTAACACAGAAGGACAAAAAGGATAAAAAGGCATTTTGGTTCCAGAACCAGCAGACTCTGTGGTCAGTTACTTTGTAATTTAGCCAAAAGCTGTTGAGAGTCTGAAATCCCTGCAGTTAAGAGAATTGTGTTAAACAGCCAGGAACTTGAACTATCAAGAGGATACACACACAAACTATCAGTTTACATTACCAGCACTGTTTCAAGCCATGATATGACAAAAGAACAGACAAGTCTTCATGAATACAGTGTAGCACCCGGCAAAAATGTTCATACCCCTTGAACTTTTTGGCAGATTACCCACAAAAACCTATATGCATTTTATTGGCCACTTTATATGAAGGTCAAACTTAATAGTGTAAAATTGTTAGGTGAAGGACAAAAACAATTATACATGGTTTATTTTTTTGTGATAAATAAAAATCTGAAAAGTGTGGTGTACATTTGTCCCAGTTTAATCTGAGACAAATGTATGCTACAGTGAACAGCCATTGGTGAACAAACACCAGCGTGAACACCAAGGTACTCAAAGTTGTGGGGAAGTTTAATGCAGATAGGATGCATAGCAATACCCCAAGCTATGAGCATCTCATGGGTAACGGTTCAACCCATCAGTGGAAAGTAGAAATGATATGAGAATGGGGTGAAAGTTCACCTTCCACCTGGAAAACAATTCCAGAAATATAGCCAGAGCTTTGAAGGAATGCTAAAAATGGATATGAGTAATATGCCTGTGACACTACAGCTAATCTTCATTGTGTTTCTATGACAAAAAAGATATGTTGCCTTAGATAATATAAACTCCCTATGCTTTTACCACTGTAGCATGTTTTAATAGTTTGCTCACCACCTAAGCGTGGCTGTCGTGGAAATTTTGAATGTGAAAAAAAAAAAAACATTTCAAAAGATGAGCAACGCAGCTTTAACATATCATGCGCACCACTACTACAATTTGTACCCAACAACTACTCAAATATCCCAGAAATGACCCAATAACTACATTTATTAATCTCATGTGACACTGTGCCAACCCTCTGTCTGTGCTGATGAAGATTCCATCGCCTCGTCATGCAAATCCAGAGGGTCAATTGATAAAAATTGGTAAATATGAAAAAAATAAAAGAAAAAAACACAAAAGTGACATCACAGCAGTAGTGAATACCTCACATTTGATTCTTGAGTGCATCAACAGCATCACGCAAACTTAAAAGATGTGACAGCAGGCCATTTTCCACAAGTGACCAAATTTTTCCCTCATCCGTGTAGACCTTCACGTTACGCAGGCCTCAACTAAACAGTGTGACAGCCACTGTACAAAATAAATTAACCCAAGCCAACACCACACCTATATCCAGTTAGGCACGTGAGGCTGAACCTACAGTGCTTAACAAAAGTATTCACACCACATAAACTTTCTGACATTCTGAAACGGCAAAACCATAAACTTCAAGCTATTTTGGAGAATTTCTATGTAACATAAGACAAGACGAACAAGTGGATGTGGATGATTTTCAAAATGTTTCACAGATGACAAGGGCGTCTATACGTCATAATAAGGAATATAAAAAGAGTGTTTTTTTTAAACCTGACAAAATGTAAAACAAAACAAAAAATATTTTTGGAAGGTATAACATTGTTGGGTTACATTTTCAAGTTAGTATTTTTGTCTGCTTCTTTGTCCATTTTTAGTTCGTTTTTTGTGTGAGTAAGGAGCTTGGCTGCAGGAGGTGAGTAAACAAAAAGTCAACAAGTTAAATCAAAGGGAATCCCAGCAATAACTACCACCTTTAAATATACTAGAAAAGAATAAAGAGCAAGGACAGAATTGATTATCGCTGTGGTAAATAACGCGAGACTTCACACGCACGCTGAAAAACGTAAACTCAGCCGAACAGATGGAAGCCAGTATCTAACCAGAAAGTTCGTTTCAGCTTACATAAAACCGGCTATTAAGGCGGTGTGCATGCTGTAATTGTGTTCCTAGACTCACCCTGAAGGCGGTTTGGAGGACTCTGTCATGACGCTGATGAAGATATCTCCTCCAAACAAGCCAGATTCCAAGGGGGGAGAAAAATCCGCTCTACCTTTTAAATACGCCGAATATCCATTACGATATCACGGCAACATCACATGCACACTACGAAGAGGGAAAAGAAACAACAAACTAATTAGTTTTCAAATGCCTTGCTCTTTTAAACGTGTCCTTCAATTAGAAGTTTTATTTCAGAAGCGAATATCTAGATGCACTCAGCAGAGCAAGTGATAAAAGTTCACGTTGCCCTGGAGCGCAGTGTCGGTCCCCCGCTAACGGCGACTCCAGCCCCGACCTACGGCCAGGCCCCGCAGGCTTCAGTGGGGGGGAAATAAAGCTCTCACCGGTTCTTTCCCATAGGAGTTATTACTTGTGGAATCGACTTGATATAATCCGCGTCTCCCAGTGGCAGCATAACCTCTAACAATTATCAAGTTACAGAAATGTGCCGGACCAAGTAAGTACTTCCGGAAAATATCTTCAAAATTAAAGTCCAGCAAAAGTTTGACCTTCCGAAACAGTGGAGCACGTTGTATTATTTTGCACTAGATATGTAATTGAGAGAAAGGAATTGGTACATAGATTACAAACCAGCAAACTAAAATTAAACTTAAAATACCTTTTGGATATGGACTCTAAATCAGAGGGTTATTCTGTATTATTGAGATATCTTAAAAAGACTAAGAAAAAAGCGCGCACCTGTTCGTGCGCACTTTAGTCAGCAAGGCCTCAACTTTAGTGTTCTCCGATAACTGATTTTCTACGCTCTATTTGAGAAAGTTTGCTATTTGATTTCACTTATGTGCATTCTAAATCGGATCAGTTATCTAAAATACAAAAAAAGTGTGTGTGTGTGTGTGTATGTATATATATATATATATATATATATATATATATATATATATATATATGCTACTTGGCACAACAGCTGCAATCACTTTAATATGCAAAATAATGGACTACATTTAACAAGTAGCCCTAAAACTAATGTTAGTTTTAATCTTAACATGCAGAAAAACTGAGACTATATAGCCGCAAAACTACTGTGTCAGCTCATAAAACTGATATCACAGCAGAGCCTAATCAAAGTAGTCCAAAACAATTGGAGGAACCGGATCGACAATGCCAAATCCACACAAAAAAAAAAAAAAAACACACCCACTTAAAAAGTGTAAGCTTTTCAGAGAAAAACCTATTGAGGAAAGGCAGGCATATCTGAAAGAGCACCACATCTGCTACAGGTGCTGTGGGTCAGTCAGACATATTGCAAAAGACTGCAAAGCAACAGTTAGGTGCACAGAGTGCGACAGCTCAAAACACTTATCTGCAATGCACCCAAGTCGTCCCCCCCGCTGCAGAGAGCGCTGCATGGGACAATAGTGTACATGAAGAGCAAAATGAGAGTTTACCTTCAGGCTCTCTTTCAGTTGTTTCAAAGTGCACAGGAATATGTGGCCAAAGTGACTGCCCGCCCGCGTTCGTGTTCTAAGATATGTTTAGTTAAAGCATACCCTGCTGGGCAGAAAGAGAAGGCCATTAAAATGTACGCTGTGATAGATGAACAGTCCAACAGGTCACTAGCTAAATCAGAATTTTCGGTATCAGGGCCAGACCTGAGCCTTACACGTTAAAGACTTGCGCTGGAAATGTACAGGTATCTGGAAGGAGAGATGTACACTTCTCCCTTGAGTCTGTGGATGGAAAGGTTAACATCCTGCTACCACCATTAATAGAATCTGACTCTGTTCCAGATGACAGAACTGAGATACCTGCTCCTGAGATCGCGCAGCATCACCCACATCTTCTCCCAGTTGCGGATAAAATCCAACCTGACCACCAGGCTCCCATCCTTTTACTGCTGGATAGGGACATTCTCAGGGTCCATAAGGTACGTGAGCAAATCAATGGGTCTAAAACATCTCTCCTCACTGAGAAAGACATTGATAAAGAAACCAGAGATGAAGGCTCACTATGTCCAGTTCATGCAAAAAAATGTTGGACAACGGCCAAGCTGAACTAGCTCCACTTTGTCACAGTTGTTAAAGAACTATGGTATCTGCCCACATTCGGCGTATACCACCCTCAGAAGCCAGAACAAATCCAGGTTGTGTTTGACTCGAGCGCAGAGTGTGACAGGGTTTCCCTTAACCAGGTGCTTCTTAGTGGACCCGATTTAAACAACTCTCTGTTAGGAGTGCTGCTACAGTTTCGTAAAGAGCCAATAGCCCTGACAACCGATGTGGAGCAAATGTTTTACTGCTTTGTTGTTCAAGAAGACCACAGAGATTATTTGCGCTATTTGTGGTTTGAGGGCAATGACGTTACAAAAAAACATAGTAGAGTTCAGAGTGAAAGTTCACGTATTTGGAAACAGCCCGTCTCCTGCTGTTGCAATTTACTGCATGAGACAAACAGCACAACAGGTTAAACGAGAACATGGCTCTGATGCGCGTCAGTTTGTTGAACGTCAGTTTTATGTCGATGACGGTCTCACATCAGCACAGCTAAGGTAAAAGAGCTTTGCGTTTTCTATGATGCCTCTACGGTGGCTATAGAATCAGAATCAGAATCAAGTTTAATCGCCAAGTAGGTTTGCACTTACAAGGAATTTGACTTGGTGTTGATGGTGCAGACAAAAAATAAAAATACAATAAAATAAAATGGATATATATATACAGAGCTGTATACATTCAGTAAACTGTGCGTTAATGTAACGCAGAAGCTTGTAAGTCCTGAACGGGGGAGAGAGACAGTGTCCAGTTTCACGGTCGGCTCTTGGCCTTGTTCATAAGGCCGGTAGCAGATGGGGAAAACTGTTCTTGTGGCGTGACGTTGTGGTCCTGATGGACCGCAGCCTCCTGCCAGAGGGAAGTGACTGAAATAGTCTGTGGCTGGGGTGCGAGGGATCAGCCACAATCTTCCCTGCACGCCTCAGAGTCCTGGAGGCGTACAGGTCCTGGAGAGATGGAAGATTGCAGCCAATCACCTTCTCTGCAGACCGGATGACACGCTGCAGTCTGCAGCAGTAGCTTATCTGCGAACAGCTAGTGATGAAGGAAAGTGCCATGTCGGCTTTGTAATGGGAAAGTCTAAACTGGCACCCCGTCCCACACACACAGTACTGCGCACAGAACTTTGTGCTGCTGTGCTTGCAGTGGAAATGTTTGAGCTCATTAGGGAAGAGCTAGACATCAAAGTAGACTGTGTGAAGTTTTACACAGACAGCAAGATTGTGTTGGGATATATACACAATACTTTCAAACGATTCTACATGTACGTTGCCAACAGGGTTACACGTATTAGAGCATCCACGCAACCAAACCAACGGCGTTACGTAGCAACCGAGTTAAATCCAGCTGACCATGCCACTAGGTTTATCCCAGCAGCTGACCTGCAGAACACTTCCTGGTTCTCAGGTCCACCCTTTTTGCATCATGACACAAACACAGAATCGCCCAACATCGGTCCTTTCACCCTCATTGAACCCGAGAAAGACAAAGAAATACGTGCAGAAGTGAAAGCGCTAAAAACTACAATTTTAGAGTCACATCTAGGCTCTCAGCGTTTTGAGAGGTTCTGCAGCCGGACCACACTTTGCAGAGTATTAGCCAGACTCATTTATACAGTCTCATCTTTTAAACAAAAGACAAGCGGAGGGAACAGTTTCAGGGAGACTCCAAGCATCCAAGAACTCACACGAGCCAAAGCCGTTATCATACGAGCTGTCCAGCAAGATGCCTATGAAGAGACAATTAGAAACCTTAAAGAAGTTAAACGGACAAATGTGAAACTGGACACACTCAGAAAGCTCAACCCTTTAGTTGACAAAGACAACCTCTTATGAGTTGGGGGACGTCTCTCCTCAGCCGATCTCACTGAGAACGAAAAGCATCCCCTTATTATACCGTCCCCATGAAACTGCTCATGTTGGATTGTAGATTTGTTCTCCGCTTCTGCTTTGGGAAACATTCATCTCTGTAAGTCTTGATTTGCTCTGAAATAAATTATGATAAATGATAAATATGTATTGTAATAATTCTGTATGTTTCACATTTATTTGCAAGTATTGTTATGACACTAGAACAGTTTTGTTATGAATTTGATCTCGCTTCCAAACTTTTGCCATCGAGCATATTTGGAAAGTATCGTCCGTGGAAAATGTTGATTCTATCAAATACTTGAATAATAATACCTATAGTGATGCTGTACTTTAAAAAAAAATTAACATTTTGACTTACTTTCTAATGTTATAAGAGTCTGAAGTAGATGTCCTTTGAGCAGGATTTTTGTAGAGAAAAGAAGGAACTTAGATTTAAACAAAAAAGAGAAGTGAAGAGATTTCTGAAGGGTTTTTCCACAAAGTCCATTCAGCAGATGTTCTAAGTAGACAAGCTGAGCCGCGGAGCTTGATACGTAGTGAAATGACCAGCTTAAACTCTCAGAATGTTTAAAAGATTACATGTGGACATATAGCCCAAAATTGTGAAGTGGAGTGAAAATGAGACATGGTTTTCAATGTTTAAAAAAAAAATCTTAAGAATGAAACATGTATTTAGCTCTTTTTAATATTATACCTCTGAATAAAATATTGAGCACTCTATTACACTGCACAGCAGGGATAAAGTTGTGGAACATTTAAAAGCAGAGTTAGGTTATAAAACAATAGCCCAAGCCTCATACATCCATGCGAGTACTCATCCGAGACTGGACAAAGTATGGCTCAACTGGAAACCTACTTAAGACAAAACTAAACAGACTTCCCTCAATGCCAAAACATGGTGGTGGGAGTATCATGCCGTGGGAAGACTTTTCTTCAGCTAGGGTAAATACAAATTCATATCACACTTTCCATATTTTTTTGGAATAACGCAACCCATTTTGACTCCACCCTCACTTTACTATCATCCACTACTTTATGTTGGCCTATTACAAAAAGAAGAGATCCAAAAGTTTCCGGCGCAACTTCTCCTACTTCCATGGTGCATGAAGAGGGTCAATGAACTGGTAGATGAAGACTTCAGCGACACTTGAAGGATAAGGAGCAGATTTTTTTTTAACAGACCAACGTTTGTGGCCGTCTTCAGGGTCATTCTCTTTCAACACAATGACCGTGAAGAAGGCCACAAGCTGAATAAACAAGAACCCTGCATAAGCTACTAAAGTTTGTGATTTCGATAGGAGGAAGTGTGAAAAAAGAACAAATATCATTACTTGTGCAAGAAACCTTAACACCTGTCATGAATATAAATTTAAACAAACTGCTGTGGGTAGATCTGTATGTGAGAACTTTCCTTTTTACTGATGTAAAAGGTTTTAGTATTTACTGTACTTTTTTTTTTTTTTTTTTTTTTTTAGCAGATGGCCGTGATTCTTGCCAAACCGGCGCAATACCGATTTTATTTCGAAGGCCTGCTGAGCAGTTTCCGGTTTGTGTGGTCAACCTGACGCAGTTCTCCTAAAGCAGCTTTCGTCAGCGCGTCTCAGGCCAATCAGTCTCGGGAGTTCATTGAGCGGCAGCTGGAGATCGGAGGCGCAAAAATAGCTCACAGGAGCTGAATTTACAGTCACACAGCCTAGTCTTTTTCTAGTTCTTTGAGTACATTGATAGTATCATCCAGGAGTTTCTAAAAAAAAAATAACACCAGCTGCGTGACATTTTACACGAATCAAGTTTTCTCCTTTGGCTGTTTGCGCCGAATACTTTCCATACAAACACGCATCTGCACCAGATTGTTCCACCACTAGAGGTCGCCATTTAAACACAAACCATGGTTGTGTTGCGCATTTATTCCGCACCGCACAAGCTGGCAGAACCTGTATGATGTCTTAGTTAGAATTTCATTCAGGGGTCTGCTTCCCGTTAAACTCACCACCCACTGCACACAACTGATTGTAGGCTAATGCCCATGCTTTTTTCTCCCTTTCTTTCTAAATTCTTTATTACGGGACGGAAGTCTGCTGTTATGTTGAGCTGGTTCTGTTTCTCAATCAGACGTAATAACAATAATATTAATAATAAAACAATTTTGTTTATGCTTTCGTGTTTAAGCACCCATAAATCAGATGTGATGAAGTAGAAAATGAGCTAAAACATCTTGGCAAAAAAGTAGTATAATTGAAGTAAATTTTATTAAGTAAACATAAGTATAAGCTTAAGTCTTAGTATTAATGTACTTAGTCTTAGACCTCTGTTTACACTTTTCAGTATAAGTCAATTGCACTTTACTATACTATTGTTAAGTATATGAAATATAGTTTATTAAAAAGCAAAGTTCAAGTACACTGCCTCATTTTAAGTATGAAATAAGTATACTCGTAGTGCACTTGAATAAACTACTTTTTGCGAAGGGTAGTGTGCTCCAACAGTGTTTAAAAAATTACTGATCAGATCATTCGTGGGTAGGACAGAAACTCATCAAAACCTAGATGAACCAACTGATTATTTGCATCTCTATCATTTAATCTCCACCTGAAGTAATCAGAGTTTGTATATCTTCTGATTCCAGTCGCTGGGAGCCTGATTGGTGCATCTCTCTGCTTCAAATGTTGCTTCTTTTAACTATAAGTAGACATGTATCCCCTTAGCAAAAAGTAGTATACTTGAAGTTAATTGTATTTAGTATACGCAAGTATAAGTACAAGCTTAAGTCTTAGTATTAATGTACTTAGTCTTAGACCTCTGTTTATACTTTTCAGTATAAGTCAATTGCACTTTACTATACTATTGTTAAGTATATGAAATATAGTTTATTAAAAAGTAAACTTCAAGTACACTGCCTCATTTTAAGTATGAAATAAGTATACTCGTAGTGCACTTGAATAAACCACTTTTTGCGAAGGAAAGTGTGCTCTAACAGTGTTTAAAAAAATTACTGATCAGAGCATTCGCGGGTAGGACAGAAACTTATCAAAACCTAGATGAACCAACTGATAATTTGCATCGCTATCATTTAATCTCCACCTGGAGATATCAGATCTGATTTTGTATATCTTCTGATTCCAGTCGCTGGGAGCCTGATTGGTGCATGTCTCTGCTTCAAATGTTGCTTCTTTTAACAATAAGTAGACATGTCTTAGCAAAAAGTAGTATACTTGAAATTAATTGTAATAAGTAAACGCAAGTAAGTACAAGCTCAAGTGTTAGTATTAATGTGCTTAGTTTTAGACTTCAGTTAATACTTTGTTATCCTAAAAGCAGGCTGGAGACATCTTTAACCAAACCGGTCAAGCAAACCAGCACCGAAGCTGACAATTCAGTGTTCTGCAAACTGTTCACAGTAATTTTGAAAGATATTATGCACGTTGACTACTGAAACTTAACCCTTGTTTCAGTTCAATGCATTCCTTCAGCTGCTTAAAACAAATAAAAAATGCCCTGTTTATAACAATAAAAACAAGAACAAACATATGATGCTAGTTCCTAATGTTGGACTGTATTTTTGCAGAAGAGGGAATCAGTTGTACGGCTAGATGTTTGAAATGACACTAGGAAGCAAAGACGAATCTACATGGTTACATGTACATGCTGTGCAAACTACACTTCCCCCTGTATTACAATAATAAATCTGTAAGTAAATGAGCATTTAAATTAAAATCAGCAGGTACCGTTTTGCGTGTTTGAACAGGTTTTGCCATATGTGTGGAGTTTTCAGCACATGCTCTCACTTGTTTGACTTCTCTTTTCTAGCAAGTTGTTGTCTGAAGAGTAGAGATAAAGATCTCGTCAAGGGACGCACAGGAAACAACATCTGCACTTCTGCTTCTCACCGCCACTTATTACTGTAGTACAACTCTGCTGGTGGCAGGGCAGCACATCACTCCTCGTCTGAGAGCGTCACCATCTAGACTCAGGGAAAAACCTTGCAGGCTAATTTGGACTTTATCTGATTCAAACGGGCATCACTGAGACATCACCATGAGTAAGTGCATTTCAAAAAAATTGAAAAAAAAAAAAAAAAAACAACTTTGGAGTCTTAAACTTCAGTTTCTGATTAGTTTTTTATCTGTATGTATTTTTACATTTATTTTGAGATGTTTTAATCTTAGCTCCCACTGACGCTTTTGTCAATTTGAGATTAGATACGAGCACTTTTGATAAGCGATCTATGCTTATGACCTAACAATTCAGTGTCATTTTTGGGGTTGTTATTGAGCACTTTGCAGAATGATTACAAAATCATTTCAAAACCCGACTAGAAGCCGGGTTTTGAATTTAATTTTTTTTATTTATAAGGCTATATTTTTTATTTATGGAGAATGTTCCCTTACAATGAGTTTGGCTTATTATCATAGCGCTAATTCTCATTGAATATAATCTCAAGGCACTACACAGGGTAAAATAGGTTAGCTCAATGTCCAATTTTAATAAACCAAAATCAGACAAAATTCAATTGATATCATTCCAGTTCATTCCAATACAAAGCCATGCCAACATATTCAGTCAGATTTAAATAAATTCAGAAGGATGTCAACTCATTGTAAAAAAAGAAAAAGGTAACAAAAGTACGGACTATGGCCCATCTTTAGAAGTTATTCGAATAGATTGTCACAAAAAGAAAAAAACGAAACAGCACGGTCTTATGATTGGATTTTGTAAAACAATACAGAACAAATGGGGACACCGAAAACACGTGACCCATGCGCCGACATTTGTTTAACTAATGAACTGATAATTTACATTCTCTGATGACTGTAAAATACTGTAAAAGGATATGGTGGGGTGGGGGGGGGGGGGGGGGGGGGAAATAATGGTGGGAGGTGACCTTCCTTTGTTTGCAATAGACCGCGTTACCTGCAACAACCAGCAGGTGGCAGAACAACTCTCATTATGAAATCTGTTCCCCACCAGAATGTCAGCTAGTCTAAGCAGATAGTGTTATTTTGTTGGCAGACTGATTGTCCAGAGGCAAGTCTCTGTGAGGTGTGAAATTTTTTTGTGATGCCTATTGTAAAAATTACACACACTAGAAACTGTTGAGTCGATAAAAAAAAAAAAAAAGTTCAACAGCATACACGAGAGAGAGAGCAAATTGTTAACCACATAGGCCAAATCAAGCTACAACTTTGAAATGATCCCCTCTAAGCGCTGGATTGTATCCCTTGTGTTTTTACAATACCTCGCAAAAGCATTCATACCTCTTTCATGTTTAAAAATAATTTTATATTATAACCACAACATTCAATGCAGTCCATGAGACGTTATGTTTTACCAACAGGAGAACACATGGATCGTAATAACGTTTACTAAGAAAAAAAAAAAAAAAAAGAATCCAAACAAAATCTAATGCAACCAACCAATTGTGTAACGTTTAAACTAAGCATAAAAACAGTTACGGTTTGTCGGAAAGCATTAAATAATGAACAGCATAAATAACAACGGCAAGTGGGGATTCTATTCATTAGTTGGTACAAGGTATCCGGTCAGAGCTGGTGGGAAGAGGGTTGGACGCTGGGGGAGGAGGTTCACCTTCCGGTACTACAGCAGACTGGTTTGGATCAAATCGTATTTATACGCTAGGATTCACCCGTCAAAGTGACGACCTACATCTGTGTCAGGATTTGCGGCAAGGCTGGAAAATTCATGTTCGCAGATACTCTCCTTCCATTCGGACCAAGGTATACTGCAGAAAAAAAGTTGGCAAAAAATGTACAGTTTCTAGATGTGCATAGATGCTGGAGTCATAGCACAAGAGAACTGCAGCCGTATTTCCAGTGAAAGGTGTCTCTAGAAAGCAATGACACAGGGGGGCTGAATACAAATGCAGGCCACACTTTTCAGATCTGTGAAAACCTGTATCCTTTTGCACGAGCATGTTAATGTCTTTGTGGTAAATTGCAGATAAACTGAGTGACAGTGAATTTGATTTTTGACTGAAAATCTCTGTCTTACAGACATCAGCGACGTTTACGCAACCACAGCGGCTGATTATTCAGGTTACTACGACAGTAATGACAACTATACTGATCTCTGTCCGGAATCTGATATAAGGACATTTAGTAGAGACTTTGTGGTGACTATCTACATTTTGGTGTTCATCCTGGGATTCCTAGGTAAGTGTGCAACCAATGTTCCAAAGACACACCTACCATATCTAATTGTGCCAGAAAATAATATTGCTGTCTTTATGTTTATGTTTATGTTTTTCTTTTTTTTTTTTTTTTTTAAAGGAAACAGCCTAGTTGTGTGTGTCCTGGTAAAACACCGCAACCAAACCAACATGACTGACATGTGTCTCCTCAACCTGGCCATCTCCGACCTCATCTTCATCTTCACTCTCCCGTTCTATATCCACTACACTATGGTTGGCAAGTGGACCTTCGGCGACTTCATGTGCCGTTTCCTGTCGTGCTCCCACCAGACCGGCTTCTTCAGCAGCATCTTCTTCATGGTTGTCATGACGCTGGACCGCTATGTGGTCATCATGTATGCTCACAAGGTGGCGCGGTATCGCACGATGAAGGCGTGCTGTACTCTGATTGTGTTCGTTTGGATCCTGAGCTTCTGGGTGTCTCTGCCAGCTTTCTTCTTCTCAAAGTTAGTGGACCAGGGCGAAACGCTCGACTGTTTGTATAGCCCGGAGAGCGAGTCCTGGCTTCACTATGACCTGTTTGCGACAAATGTTCTGGGTCTCGTGATTCCCATGCTGGTGATGGTGGTTTGCTACTCGAGAATCATCCCCACTCTGGTGAACATGAGGACGACCAAAAAGCACAGAGTCGTCAGGCTCATCATCTCCATAATGATCATCTTCTTCTTGTTCTGGGGTCCCTATCACATTTCCCGCTTCTTGAAGTTTATGTACTCCAACAATCTAATTGAGGGCGACTGCAGCACGGAGACGAACATCAAGGTGTCAACCATAGTGTCCGAGAGCATCGCATACACGCACTGCTGCCTGAACCCCATCATCTACGCCTTTGTGGGACAAAAGTTCATGAGACGAGCCATGCAGCTGCTGAAGAAGTGGGCACCTGGCCCAATGAGTTTCACAGAGAGCTCATTCAGGAGAAGCTCGGTTCTGTCCAGGTCCTCTGATGTTACCTCCACTGTCATCGTATAGGAGCTACAGGTGGACGTACCCGGACTTTGGATATCTGCAGAGACTGATCAGGCGTTTCAGATCAATCAGTGCCCATGTCACAGTTTCATCATCAGTATCTTTTCACAAGATCTCCGTACATCCTGTCAACCCTTTGATTTGCTTTTCCAACCAACATATTTCATCCGCCTTCTGACGTTGGAAGCAGACCACACTTACAGTTTGTAACCACAATGATCTTCGTTGTACCTTCAGATGTCACAGTTCTTTTTCTCTTCTTCACACATTTATGAACTAATGCAAAAAATGAAAAAAAAAATGCTTTACAGTACTAAGCTTTTGCGTCAAACAGTTTGGCACACCTTTTTTGCAGTTGCAGAAGACTGCCTGCTTGGTGTGCAATTTCAAAATTTGTTGTAAATCTTCAAATGTTATCAAAAAATGTTGCATTTTATTTTCCTGTCTATAAGTTACGATTTGGTATGCTGTTTATAATAAAACCACTTTGTGCTGTAAATATACTTGAGTTTCCCAATCTTTGTTGTCTTTACCTCCTTGAGGTAGTTGATGCAATCTTTCTCTCTGTCATGTTTTTTAAGGATCTAGCCCACATGCAGAAATAGTTCGGGAAGCCAACACACAGTTTAAGATGTTTATTAAAGGAGCAGGAAGCAAAACAAGACGGAGACTGCTAGACACCAGGATCGAGGCCTGAACGTCTGGGCGGGGTTAACTGCAAGGGAAGAGGGAATAATGAGTCATGCGTCGCAACCAGAGATGGAGCCAGATAGTGCGCAGCTTACCCTTTACTCGGAGAACAATGAACTGGGAAGAGTAAGTGCCGAGGGAGCTAGTGTCTACTCTGGTGTGTGGGTGGTGACTGGAGGGCGACTGATGGAAACTGGCGAGGAACCCGAGGCAACCTCCACAGGCGGTAGTAGACAGATGGATTGACCAGAGTGCAGGAAGTGAAGAGCGTCCGTGGAATCCGGGAAGAGGAACGTCACCCCGACTGGGTATTAGCCAGTAAGTTTGAGGGGGAGCGCCAGAGCAAAATCTGAGCATCGAAGACCACTGGAACACTCTTCATCACAACTCCAGGACAGGTGAGTGCATCCAAGCACATGCAACTGCAATAAAAATATAGAAACCAAAAATTAGTCCAAAGTAGCAGAATCAAGCAGACTCACAAAACAGGACTCCAGGACTTGGTCAGGCCACGTCGTACCACGGCTGGTTACGGCTCCGGCGTCTTCCATCTGTCTCAGCACTGCTTAAGAAGCCAGTGGAATCCACTCCAGATGAGCCGCAGGTGTGGGGCACGCCCCCCACAGTCACCAACACCACCTGTGGGACACTCTCAGCTAAAGCTAAGATGAGCGGAGTGGTGTATGCAGTTCAGTGCAGTGATGAATGTTCTGATCTTTATATTGGAGAAACCAAACAACCTCTCCACAGACGCATGGCTCAACACAGGAGAGCTACCTCCTCAGGACAAGACTCTGCTGTCCACCTACACCTTAAGGACAAAGGACACTCTTTTGAGGACCAAAATGTTCATATTTTGGACAAAGAAGACAGATGTTCTGAAAGGGGTGTGAAGGAAGCCATCTACGTTAAGAGAGAAAGACCAACCTTAAACAGAGGAGGGGGCCTTAGGTTTCAACTCTCAAAAACTTACAACACAGCTATATGATTAATTCCGACCAATCATCACCTTAACTCCCACCCTCATTTGGGTGATCAAAACATCGTTCCTTTAAACCAGGCCAATAACAACCCTAACGACTCCTCATTACAGAGGAGTGGACCAGTTTCGGTCCAATCTGCTGGCTTAATGGCTTTAACGACCGCCCATTACTAAGGGGTGGTCCTGTTTCTGTTGAATTTGCATGTTATCTAAGCCATTACAAGGCCTTTGTTTGCCAATGGTATAAAGCTTGTTACTCCACGTTACACCAGACTTTTTGAATTGAGAAAGCTTCCTGGAGAGGAAGCGAAACGTCTTCAACTACGGAAAACAAGTCCAGTTGCTTTGTTTTTTACCTTTTTTTGGAATCTCAGCCAAAGCGTTAGTCTGCTATGTAGGAGCATTGCTTATTAAGGACTAGAAGCCAAGTGGGACTGTTTTCGCCTTTAATTTGCCAGATTTCATTTCCATTTTCATCATGTTAGCTTCCTTCAAATGTAGGCGTAGATGTTAAAACACGGAGAAGATGTCAAACGAGGCTCCCGCAACGCGAGGTATTGCAGGAGATGTTTTGCTGTACAGATGTTTTCTTTATTTTGCCAAAAACGATAGGAACTTTTTTTAACCAACCATCCACTCCGATGGAATTTGGGATGTGCGTGGCTTTCCTCCCTTAATTTTGCGAGATGTTCACAGGTCAAATCATTGAGCCAAACGTTTCATTGTTTCGGAGACGCTACGAAGTATAGCAAAGCTTGACTATATTTATGAATAGAATAGACATTGATTTAAATAAAGTTGTAAGAAAAACTAACCTGGTAAGCCAGATAATATGCAACACTCTCAGTTTGGTTCTACACATTATGAATCTTGGACTGCTCGCACTGAATCCGTTTGGGGGAACGGCGAGATCATGGATGCCTTGCCAAAGTGTTCATACCCCTTTTCACATCTTATCACATTACAACTACAACCTTCATTGCATTTGAAATGGTAAATGGCTCGTACTTGTACAGCGCTTTAACTGGTCCGACGATCCCAAAGCGGCTTACTCTACACAACAATCAAGTAATTCACACTTTCACACCCTGACGGTGGTGAGCTATGTTTGTAGCCACTGTGGCAGAGACTGACAGAGGTGAGGCTGCCATACTGTACATCAGCACCACCATCTGACCACCGGCAGTAGGCAATTAGGGTGAAGTGTCTTGCACAACGACTGAGACGGTCGGAGCGGGGAATCACACATAGCATAAATATAGAAATTGTTATTGTGTCTAAAAGTAGCATGTAGTAGTAGGTGACATATTAATTGAAGAACAGGCTTACAGAATGACAGGAACCAGAAACACAGCAAGGCTAAGACCAAAACAGGGTAGCATCACAGATGAAGACGGAGGACCCGACAACTAGAATTCACTAAATTGTAAAATGATGTGGGGAAAATGTCGCTGTTTTGAATATTTGGCTCTCCGAGTAAAGAGCCCGGTACGAACTATGTTCATGAATATTTACGGGCCTCCTAAGTCCAAATCAAACTTTTTCAATGATTTTAATGACCTCCTATGTCGATTACGACAGTTTATTTATTGTGGAAGATTTCAACTTTCACGTTGAATGAACAGCATGCTGTTTTGGAATAAAGATGAAAGAGAAGACAGCTCCCTGCGAGCACACACTTCCGTCTCCTCCAACTCTTTCTGTGCGCATCAAGGGACAATTCTCAGAATACCGCAACAACACCTCTGTGCAGGTTTAGCACGATGCAGAGGAAACAACAAAACCCAGAGTTCACGTTACCAGAAATGAGCCGCGCTGCAGGATTTGACACACAAAAGTTTGCAAAGCAATTTGACAGGATGGCAATGAAATCTTGAGGCGCAGTACAGCAACACACACACACACAACCGAGGAGCAGAGGCTCAGACAACCACTGTGGTAAGTGCCTGAACATTTTCAATTTCTGAACCTTTAGCTGCCATTCGGAACACCGTCTTCTCGTTCACCTCCTACCTTAAAAAACATGGTGTTGCTGAGGATTATGTGTGCACTTGTGGCTGAGCTGCTTACTTGTGTGTGTGTGTGTGTATGTGTGTGTGCGTGTGTGAGTGCATTTACACGTAAGCAAAGTCAGCCACAGGAAGTGAGGGTCGGCACAAGTGTCAAAGCGGGTGGTTCAGGGCAGGTTGATAGTGAAAGAAAAATGTTTGAGATGTGGTTTAAAAGATCACATGATTTTGATTATGGTCACAACAGTAGGAAGTTTGTGCAAGACATGTGTTTTCTGCAACAACAACTCATTCAAGAGCGAGGATGAATCAGTAAAAGGGCTCAATGAAGTCACCAAAAGCTCATGTAACACGAATTTGTGTCCGATTCACAAAACTGATCGAGTGTCTCGTAAAAAAATTGTTTGCTACAGAGGCCTTTCCAACATGACTCACCGGCCGGTGATTGTATCTGAAGTGCCGGTTAAAAGGGCAGAAAAGTCCCAGAAATACTTCTAATCTTCACAGTTTCTGTCTTTCAAACGCTTTTTTGGCTGAAGAAAATGTTCAGTGGGAGCCTGTAGAGCGTCCAGTCCTCGATTGGTGGGGGAGAAGGAACGTGGCGTTCTTTGCCGTGTCCTCTGGTTGTTTCTTGAAGATGTTTGAGAGGAATTTTCACAGACAAGTGAGAGAAATTTTGATTTATATGCTGAATATCACGAGACGGAAGTATCAGCAGTCCAATGATCCAATACAAAAGTAAGTGGGAATTTGAAAAAAAGAATTATATTTGGATTTTGTTTTTGTCCCGCTTTGGCTTGGAATGAAAGTGTGGTCATGGTTTTGATGTCATAGAGACTCAGTAGGATAAAATGCATTTAAGATCAGAACAGATTGTTAGCTTAGAAAATCTTCTTTTACTTATGTACTGTTTTAAAACAGGCTAATAAGAGTACATTTTATGCCCAACAGCCCAGATTTCCAACTGTTGTGCTGTTCTTTCCACATGTGCTTTCGCAAACTTAGCTCAACAAACACACCCTGAGTGTCAGTAACAGTTTCCATTAGAGAAAGATAATGTTAGCTGTTTGGGCTGGGGAAGACCTCATTAAGCCTAACTAATATAAACCTTTATTTGTTCACCGAGAGTCAAAGGGCTGATTTAACTGGGCTGTTTAGTGGCAGGAAGCGGAAGATGATGTGCTCTGAAAATGTGTTTTTCACTAAAATGAAGAATAAATTGTAGGTTTGGAGTTGCCCATTTTGATGTTTCATTGATGAATGAGTTATATTGTGGTCTTTATTGTTCAAATTCGAAGATTTAGCTGTCTAGAGTGTGTGTGTCTTATATGCCTAGAGTGCAATGGAAAAGTATTTGCCCCTTTTTGTATTTATACATTTTTTTGTCACACACCAAAATCTTTGTTTTATTTTACTTGACCTTCAGTATGATGTTCTTCTTCTTGATGCTGTTCTGGTCTGAGGTCAGACATATTCCAAAATGTCTCACAGGATATTTCCACAAAAGCCTCGCGGATCATCGAAATGTTTCTGGGCAAATTTGCGTTCTTTTGGGTCAGCGGTGGTTCTGGCCTTGGAACTCTCCGGTGTTAGCCACTTTTGTCCAGTCTTTGTCTAATTGTTGAATCATAAACACAGAGGACTGAACTGACGCAGGTGAGGTCTGCAGCGCTTTAGATGTTGTTGCAGGTTCCTTTGTCAAAGGACTCTTGAATAAATTGTTCTGGGCGGGCTACTTCTGGGAAATTTTACAGCTTTTCCATGTTTTCACTTTTAGTGGATAGTTTCTTTGATGTCAATGACTTTTTCTCTCATCTGCTCTTTCCTCAGCTCTTCACATTTTGACCTGATCTTTTGAGATTGTTTAGCCTTCTACATGTTTTACAGACAAATTCTATTGAAATAATTTCTTGATTTCATAGGTACAGCAGTGATCCAGTATGAGTGTAGCTAGTGAAACTGAGGTCAGATCATTCAAAAATATGGTCAATCCTTGTTAACTCATGATTTACCCACTGTAAATACCTCTTCTCTTCACATATTACCAGGTTAGTTTGAGTAGCTTTTTTTCCCTTAAATAAATAAGTCATCATTTGAAAATGACAGCAATCGGTTATCATTGTCTGATATTAAAATCTCTGTCATTTAAATGTGATAAAAAGCAAAATGAGAAAAAAAATACTGTAAGGGGGTAAAAACACTTCACAGCACTGTACTGAGTTCTTCCTGTATGTAAAAGAGTATGAAAAGGTTTTATGTTCCATCGAGTGTTGAAAAATGTTACTGTTCTGTTATTTTGCACTGACTAAATGTTCTGTTGTGTCACACACAGCACAATGAACGAGACGGAGTATGTGTCAGACTACTACTATGAAGATGAATCCTGTAATAATCAGCAAAGCAGCTCCTTCTTCTCCGATGGATCCACGTTCTTGACAGCTCTTTACTACGTACTGTTCTTTCTGGGTCTAATAGGTTAGATCATATATATATATATTCAAAATTAAACATTCTGTTCTCTTAATTTAGTACAGTAAGCAGTCTGATTTCCAGTCCATCTAAGATCTTGTCTGATCTTAAAAAGCTAAACAAATTTGTTGACATTTATTTTACAGGAAACTGGATAGTCCTCTGGGTTCTCCTCCGTCACACAAAGAAGAGGACTATGACAGACGTGTTCCTCCTTAACTTGGTCCTTTCTGACCTTTTAATGGCCGTTTCTCTACCTGTCTGGGTCCACAGTTCCCAGAACCTTCCGTCCTGTAAACTGGTTACAGGAATCTATCAGGTTGGGTTATTTTCTTATTCTTTTAAAATGCAGAAAATGTCAAAAACACATATATTTTTTAAAAAAATGTATGCTATCACATCCTGTTCTCACTGCACTTCCTTTTCGCTCCTTTGAACAGTTGGGTTTCTACAGTGGGACGTTCTTTGTGACCCTGATGAGCATGGATCGCTATCTCGCCATCGTCCACGCCGTGGCAGCCATGCGAAAACGGACGCTTCGCTACGGAATCATGGCCAGCGTCATCATCTGGGTCATATCTGTGATCATGGCAACCCCCCAGGTGGTCTTTGCCCAGCTGGAGGAAGGAGAGGATAACGAAAGCCTCCAGTGCCATCCTGTCTACCCGGAGGAAAGCCAGCAGTGGTGGAAAATGCGGCGAAACTTCACGGAGAACGCAGTGGCCCTTTTCGTCTGCCTTCCTGTCATGATTTTCTGCTACGTCAAAATCCTCGTGGTGCTCTCGAAATCCAGGAACTCCAAAAGGGAAAAAGCCATCAAGCTGATTTTCACCGTGGTGTGCCTGTTTGTGCTGTGCTGGGTGCCCTACAACATTGTGGTTTTCCTGCAGACACTGCAACTGATGGACGTCCTGAACACCTGTGATGCTTCCCAGCGCATCTACTTGGCCATGGCCTTTGCTGAGATCATTGCTCTCTCTCACTGCTGCATAAATCCAGTCATCTACGCGTTCATTGGGGAGAAGTTCAAGAAGACGTTGACCAAAGTGCTGTCCAAGTATTTCCACTGGAATATACACATTAGAGGGCCTTCCCCCAGCCACACCACAGACGACGAGACCTCCAACACCGCTGTTTGATCAGAGTATTGAAATTGGGTCATCGTAGCGATCAAGGCTGGATACGCTGTGTTTCTGCGTTTCACTGCGCCGAGAGACTAAACAGATAAAGCAGTGTGTGTGTGAGCATGGTGGCAGTGGTTATGTCGAGGGGGGAGGGGAGGGGTGTAGCGCACGCGGTTTTGGCTTGCAAAAGTTTCAGCGCAAGCTTTTCCTTGTGACATGCAAGGTGATGACTCATTTGTAAAGTGCATAAGAAATACCTGAAACATTTAAATACCAACGTCAAACATCTCCTTCTGACATTTGGCTCAAGGTTTGTCATGAAGTAGAAAGTAGAAAAATCTTAATTGCTTTTCTCCCTTCTCGGTTTTGGCTGTGGAAGAAAATAAATGGTATAGGATAACAGTTTTTTTTTTCATTTTGTATAAATATGTGTTGTCTGTCAATACCAAACTGTTTTGAATTGTAGTTATGTTTTTTTTCTTCCTTTTTTTGTTCTCTACCTTTTTCAATAGATTTCATATGCCTTCCAGCCAAAGAGCATTTTTCAAATTTTTTTATATGTTCATGGAAAGCTTTGTCTGAATCGTGAATCTAATTCAAACTTTTTCGAATGTTTTCAGCCATTGAGCAGCTCATGTTTTAAGCTCTCTGTTTTCTAGTAAAACACTTCATGGTCATTAAGTGATGTAACAAGAGAGCATTTACTACCTTACATATTTCTTACTTTTTGTTCTTGAAACTTTTAATATCAGACAAACATAACCTCAGCAAATACAAAATGCATTTTTCAAATGGCGATTTCATTTATTATGGGTAAAGTCCATCCAAGCCAACATGACCTAGATATAAACTAACTCCTAAACCTTTGAACTAATTGTGCAACCATGGCAGCAACAACTGCTTTGACATGTTTGCAATAACTGGCAAGGAGCTTCTATTACATCTCTATGGAGACATTTGTGTCTGCTGTTATTTTATTTTTTGTTCAATTTCAGTCATACTGGAGGGTTTTTGAGTGTGAACACCATGCTACACCAAAAAGTATTGCTGTTTAAAAACACCAAATCAATACACGTTAAAATGATCTGATGATGGTTTTACTTTACTTGACGCTTTAGGCAACCTAGAGCTGTACCAAAATGGTTTCAATAAAGCAGTTCAATGGACTGATGAAAATTCTCTTACAACAATACAACAAAAAAATAATAAAATGTTTTTGGATATTTATCAGACTGTCATGAATTTCCTATTATTATCCAGAAAATCTGAAATCAGTTAGGTCCTGTGGTGTTAAAACCTAAAAGTCACAACTCACTTTTGGCCATCTGTTGTCTTGGAAAAGGCATATTAAACTAGTTTTTAAAAATGCTAAACAAAATATATGTTTCCCTCAACACCTGAGGTCCTTTGGGGTAAGTAAAGAAATTGTTCTTTTGTTTTTTTTTTATCTCAGTGATAATAAGTGTTTATCAGTATGGGCCCCACATAGAATTAAAGTCTTTCCATTGCTAAAATATCTCTTAATATGCCACAATCTCTCTACTCTTATTGAAATTGGCTTTGCTGGGAAATTTGTTTACCTCTTTATATAAAAACCATAGGTCAAAAGTAAGAGTTGATGTGTACTGCTTTGACTTTTTTAAAGTAGGAAGAGGAGTTAGACAGGGAGATTTATTGTCACCATCCTATTCTTTCAATGTATTGAGCCATTAGTGGAAACTATATACCAAAATTGACTGACTCAAGGAATAACAGATGGCGCAGGAACAGTCCACAAAATTGCCCTCTTTGCAGATGATGTCCTACTTTTTATTAAACACCCGCTGACATCAATGCCAGTATTTATGAAATGTTTAGATGCATATGCAGAGATATCAGGATACAAAAGAATTAAAAACAAATCAGAGTCGATGATGGCAGTGAAGTGGCCTGAGGAATTCAATAAAATAACGTCCTTTCAATGGACTAATAAGGGCTTTAGGTAATTGAGGATTCGCCTGACAATTCACCCCACAAAATTGTGTAAAGCAAACAATACTTAGGTTATACAACAATTAAAGAATAATTTCATCCGTTGAGAGGTTCTCCCACTTTCCCTTCTAGGTAGAGTTGAAATCACAAATATGAATTTACTTCCCCTAATTCTTTTTTTCATTTAAGTCTTTGTCCAAAGTCTATTTTTAATAGACTAAATAAATGAATATCTCAGTTTATCTGGCAGAGCAAGAAACCTATAATAAAACTTAAGACACTTTATCTGCCAAGAGACAAAGGAGGACTAACTTTACCTAATCTAAAACATTACAATTTTTGTACAATTTTACATTACAATTTGTGTGATTAAAGTAGCTTACTGACCAATTTTATGTGGTACAATGCGCTCAAAACTCTGTTAAAATGAGTATACCAAAGTATGACTTTGGTAAATAACTAAGCTGCTCCGCTCAATGGATATTCGGAGCATTATGGTACACTGTGTCACTACCTGATCGGACCCCTGGGCTGTCTACAACACTGCCTGACTGTAACGTCGAAACTAGAAGTGTATTCATGTAAAGCCCCCACATACTCGGGCGTATTTCACTCCGCAGAGGTCTGCGCATATTCGAGGTGGACTCTGCGCATACAGGTACGTGTCACACTATAAACGTCTCTGTGGCAAGGAGTCTTTACATTGAACTGTTTTGTGACACCGAGCTTCATACACTGAGCTACTACAAGCAGGTGGTCGCAAAGACGCGGCGCATCACAGTCCCTCTCTGTTCTCACTGACAGGTCAGGGTCCTCATTATTTGCTTATTGGTCCTTTAATATAAAATTAATTTCTCTTACAGATTATAGATCTATCTTAACATTTATCTTTCATACACTGCCATGAAACGTTTTTAAGTTAATCAATAGAACGCATCCCCATTTGGGTTATAACATTGACCAATACAGTTTCGTAGTGGCACTTGATAACCAGAGACTATTATTCATCGATGACGTCAGGTTGGGCAGATTCTACTCATTTAAAAAATAAATTAACTAGTAAAATGAGTTCAATGAGATGGTGTTTTATTAAAATATGGAAGTGTTTGGTTTTCTGACAACTATTTTGATATATTTGTTATTAATTCTTTCTAAAAACCTACCAGATATTGTAAAAAGTGTCCCGATTTTTTATCGGGACATAAGCTATGTTTTTTAGCTTAATGCGTTCAAAAGAAGCCCAATTGGGTGGAAACCCATCCAATCTGGCAATACTGACTACACTACTGCTTATTTGTTTGTTTTTTAAATTTTGGGATTTTTTTTTATATTTTTTTTCTCAGCACTGTAGGAGTGGTCACAGAGCCACTGTTCAGCTGGAAGCGTATAAAATGTTTTTTTTGCAAAAGTGAGCCTCCCTGAAAAAAATGGAACTTTGAGAAAAGTTTGGGATTGAGGTTCCATTAGATCCATCCATCCATCCATCCATTTTCCAAACTGCTTAATCCCTCATGGAGTCGTGGGGTTGCTGGTGCCTATCTCCAGCGTTCACCGGGTGAGAGGCGTTCCATTAGATCCTCTGTTTTAATTACTGGGGGTTATGTCAAATCAAGATTTCAATGCAAATCAAAGATATGTTATGTTTTCGTTATTGGTTGCAAAAAAACAAACAAACAAAAAAACTAATCATGGTGAATTGGAAAGATTTTAAATCCCCATAAAAAACAGAAAGAAAACAGAGAATTTAACATGTGTATATATAATGGAGACACTGACCTCTGTTCTACAAACTAATATTTGAACTCTTTGACCAAAGGTGGCAAATTATTGAAATGTATTTAGCAATTTAAAAAACGAGTTTTAGTACATCTCAAAAAAATGCTTTCTGAAGCTTTGCTGCTTTGTACATTTATCTGTATATATATATATATATCTCCATTTTATTTTATTGTACTTTTATTTTTTGTCTGCACCATCAACACCAAGTCAAATTCCTTGTAAGTGCAAACCTACTTGGCGATTAAACTTGATTCTGATTCTGATTCTAAGACAATCATTTTGGCTTTTTTTCTCTTTTCTTTGTTTGTTCAGTGTTTTTTTCTCTCCACAATTTAGTAATATTACTTATGTACCCAATAAATGTGGAGAATTTCCAATGTCCAATTATACAAAAACTTCAAATAAAAAGTAAAAAAAATAAAATAAAAAACAAAGACAGTATCTGTAAGAGATGGAAAAAAAAGCATGATTCTGCCAAATTGGAGCATGAACTGAGCTCTGCGGGAGCGCAATATCTTTACTAATTTGATTCAAATCCTCTGGGTGTTTGACAGACGGAAGTGATCCTTCCTATATACCGCAGGGGGCCTTGGGGATAAGAAGATGAGAACAGGAAGCCTAACACACAAGTGTTAGGCTTTTTTTAAACTGCAGAATGCACTCGTCCCCCTTCTCAAAACTATACTGGCAGTACACCATGACTCCTGCCATTGGTGGCCCAGTAGTAGTGCAGAAACATGCCAAACCCAGGACCCAGCAGTCTCTTTATTTTTTTGGGAAGAATTTGGGTTTTGGTTATCTTATGTGTTTTGTTCCCTCAAACAAACGGCATGATAATGGACTCTAGAAGCTTCACAAAAGGTGTAGGAATGAAAATGCGGATGTTCTGAAATAAATACAAAAATTGCAGAAGTGAGACCATCATGATGGTATTTACAAGTCCAATCAATAACGAAGGCAGTATTCTCCATTTTTCTATGTTCTACTTGAGTTTGTGAGATTTTTCCGAGAAATTCAATTTGAAAAGGTTATTTGGAGTTTTGAAGTTTTGATGCCCAGGTATTTGACATTGTCAGAGGTTGTCTTAAGTGGTGTAGTTGTCAGAAGTAGTGGGTGTAGGTCATTGGCTATTGATATGAGCTTGCTCTTCTGTCAGTTATTGGTGTAATTGAAGCATTTCCAAGGGAGTAAATAAACTGTAACAAATGTGGTATTGACTGCTCAGGGTTGGACACAAAAAGGCCACATCATCTGCATATATTTTGTGATCAGCTCCACCTAATGTTACAGGTTTAAATTAGGACATGCTCCCTCACACTAATTGCCAGGGATAATAATTAATGGCTAATGGCTAATGCAAAAAGGAGTGACGAGAGGGGTAACCCTGCTGTGTACCCTGCCCCCTGCAAAGGGAAAGAGCGTGAGTTATTCAAGTTAGTAAGGACCGAATCCATCCATCCATCCATCCATCCATCCATCCATCCATCCATCCATCCATCCATCCATCCATCCATCCATCCATCCATCCATCCATCCATCCATCCATCCATCCATCCATTTTACGAAGAATAATACATAATGTGCATCACACGACTAACATTAAAGGGAAAAAAAAACAGATTTAGGATGAAGCCTGTTTGATCAGTGTGAAAAATGGATTCCATACACACATTTAACCTTTTTCCAAGTATTTTAATGAGTATCTTAAAATCTAGTTTGAGCATGAAAATTGGGCGGGATGATGATAACTCTTTTTCATCCCTATCCAAATTCAGCAAGAACGAGAAACTAGCATCGTATAAGGTTGGAGGAAGTATTCCAGATCCCACTGAGTGTGAAAACACCCTGTGTAGAATTGGAGTCATTCGATTTGCAAATTTCTAGCAAAATTCAATGCCATCTCCATCCAGTCCCGGGTTTTCAGCCAGTATTTCTGCTGGAGATATTTCTGCATTAAGGCCTTCATGTAAGTCTCTGTCCATTATGTTTAGATCCTCGAACCAGTTATTAACATCACCTGTGGAATTAGATAGGTAAAGCTCCTCATATTCTCTGAAGCAAGAATTTGTCAGCTTTGAGTCTGTTAGGATTACTCCAGAGCAAGATTTTATTTTGTGAATAGTTCTGCTGGCCGGTTGCCCCCTGAACTGGTGAGCTAAAGGTGTAGGTTGTCTCTGAATCAAAGGATTTTGTTACAGATCTGTTGTGAGAAAAAATTCTTATAAGTTTTGCGACATTTGAGCGCCACCTTTATTTCTGTAACCTGACTCTCGCCAGATGGATTTTATCTGCAGAGCTCCACACATCTATCTGGGATTGTTCCATTGGAGATGTATTTCAGAAGGAGGGGCCTTATCAAAAATACTTACATATGATTGGATAAACTACTTGTCCATCATCTTTACTGACGCGCCTTCAACCACTCACACCGAAACCGACCTGTGACGCTGAAGTTAGGGAAGATCAAGCTCTTGCCAAACCGGGTCGGGAGAAGAGCGAAAACATTTCTACTAACAAAAGCCTTGATGAAATAGCAGCATCAATGATACCACGTGCTTCCTCGCTGCAAGCCGTCATTGTTGTCTGAATCCAAAACAGTTGCTTCTCTGGTACGTCACTTCTTTGAAGATCCCACCTGGCGATCCTGATTGGTTCATCCATTTCATGTGGTATTGAAATCCCTCCAAATGGCAGCGATTCCAGATGGCTTTGTTGACACCGTGTAGAGCTCGGTGGAATGACATCCATCTGGCGAGAGTCAGGTTATTTCTGTATAAGGATTTTAATTGTGATATCTCAGTCACTTTCATCTAAGTGGATCCTATTTGAGCTTTGTATGCAATTTTTTTAGCCTCTCAAAACAGGTTTGAACGTTTCACGTAAGAGTGATTCTGAGATATCCGAAGTGTGATTAATCTCTAGGTTTTCCACATTTTTTAAAGAAATATAATTACAAACGTTTTCGTCTCCTAACATAGATGAAGAATGCTATTGGGTTTATTGAAAGTGAGAGTCATGGAGGCTCAGATGTGCTCTGAAATCAGAATGTATTGCCATTTAGTGTTTGTAACATTTGGTATAGGTTTGGCATCTCATAAAAAGAAATTGCTATGAGAATCGCTTTTACACTGTGACTTCTCCTGCATTGTCTACATTTCAATTGTTTACTTTTGAATCACTGCTGCACCTTATACTGTAATTTAATTTTACTGCAATTTACAAGCTGTATGCAACAAAATGTTGTTCTGTACGCACTCTGTGCATACAAAATGACAAATAAAGTTGTCTAAGTCTAAGTCTAGAATATGATTTGTGTTTGTTAGCAAAAAAAGGTTTCGTTATCTTTCGGGTGTTGGAGCTGCCATATGTCAACTAAACTAGTGAAGGTGTTTAGATTATTTAGAACAGTAGAAGTATTGGAGGGGCTGCATATTTTACTAGATGACCTATTAAGACGAAAGTTGAAAATTACGTTATGGTCACCAGCAACTATTAAATTTGTATTTGAAAGGTCAGACAACTTCTCAATGGTTTTTCTGAACAAATGCTGGGTCATCAGTTTTGGGCCCACAAATATTTACCAGTGTTACATGTGTGGAATAAAGATAGTTGTTACAATGACATATCAACTGTACAGATAGTGTTGAAATATGGTTTTCTATATGATAAAACTTTCAATTTTTGAGAAAGCTTATTGTTTAGAGTGGCTTAGGTTCCTTAGCTATCTCTGGAATTATACTGCTTTAGGCTTAGACTGCTAGAAGACCTAATTTTGTTTTTTTCCTCACTCCCACTACTGTCCAATTTTTATTGCTTGCGGTTGTTTCAGCGTTTGTTTATGTCCTGTTTCTATTTGTTAAACCTATGGTGCTAGTACTGCCATTGCCCTTTAACTTTTCTCTAACACAAAGTATTCCCGGATCAGCGCTTCTGTGGTCTTTTTGTGTGTCTCAAACACCCAGTCGGTCGTGGCCATTCACACTGAGCCTGGTTCTCCTGGAAGTTTCATCCTGTTAAAGGGAATTTTTCTCTGCACTGTACATGCACGGTACGCGGTACATGCATGCTCCGTATGAGGGGATTGCTGCAAAATCAATGTGATTGTCCACTGTTGCTACTTGGTCATCCAGGCGGGAATGCTGCAAGTTAATGACTTGATGCAATCTTCTGGTTTTCCTTAGAAAGCTTTTTGACCAATCTGTCTGTATGATGTGATAGGATTTACTTTGTAAAGTGCCTTGAGATGACACATGTTGTGAATTGGCGCTATATAAATAAACTGAATTGAATTGAAAATTTGGATTTTATCGTTAGTTTTGAGTCAATTCAGGGCTGAGGAGCATAGCTGATGAATTTGCCATACATACAATAATGTTTTTGTGTGCTGTGGCTTTCTGGTAGCCCACTTTTGTTGTGGTTTTGGGATTTTTTTTTGTAAATCTGCAGACTTGTTGGTGTAACATATTTGAAAAGGCTTTTTGAGGCTTGGCTCTTCGCGTGAATGTTAAGTGAGAAATGAGGTTAAGGCATTCTGCAGCGATGGTTACGCTCAGGTCACAGCAGTGCATTATGTCAATGATAGTAACCTAGAAAGAAGGCAGAAAGCCAAGGATGTGTTGTTCGTGTGGTATAGAGAATGCCTATTGTGTGAAAGGTGAGAATTCCACAGGACACCTTCGAGTGACTTAACCATTTTCCTTCTGTCTATATGATTTGCAGCTCATTGACAAGTTTGCAGTTTCGGGTCTTTGTGTATCATACCTACAACCCACCTGTCAGCCTGCAAATATTAGATCATCAGGCCTTACAAATGAACTGTCTGAAGGCTGTTTCTCATATCGACTTTGTCAGAAGCATAATTTGCACCTCAACCTGAATAATTGTAACCTCCTACACAGAGCAAAAAATTATTTCCTATACGCTACCATGTTTTGAAACCACTGGTATAGGCTGCAGATGTCACTACTTCAGTACACTCATTCTCATGCAAAACAAGCAAAAACCCACATGCCCTGCAACCCTCACCTATGTGCTTCTGCAGGATTTGGTCAAAGTCCCTATGTATTGTAAGTAAGCTTATGCGGACCTGTGGCTCCGTGTGGGTTTATGCTTAAAAGTTTCAAAAGCTTACCAAGGAAGTACCTAACCAAACCTTTGAGACACAGGCCCACCGTTTACTCTGGTTTAGGGGGTGGGGAACTCGTTGAGAGGTGCAAAACCTGTTTGTACTTTCATACAGGCTGGTTGATCAGATCGGATGCACAGCTGATATACTTTTATTGGTTTTGATTAGTTCATTCCTTCAAACAAAATGAATTCAAGCGATCTTTTTACCCCCACCGGAGATGACAGGTAGGTTTTTCTTCACTTTATACGGACATGATCTTAACACAGTTAAGTAACATAGTTTTAATGCAAACATTTCCAAAGAACACAGCCTAAAACTCAAGTATTTATTTAGGATATAGGTGGATTTTAGTTATGACTTTTACAATTTTGTGATTCTGTTTTTTTTTTTGTTGCACAGTGGACAGTTATACATTTTACCTACAAAATGTTAAAGAACAAGAACAAGCAGGAAGTTTTATGTCTTTTTGACCTTTGATACATTTACAGGGTGGGGAACTCTTAGAGAGGTCTATAAATGTATTCACACTTTCATACAGGCTGGTAGATCATTTCAGAGGCAGAGCTGATATACTTTTATTCTTTTTGATTACGTAATTCATTCAAACAATCTTTTCCCCCCACCAGAGATGACAGGTAGGTTTTTCTTTACTTCATATGGACATGTTAATAAATAGTTTTAATGCAAACATTTCTGAAGAAAACAGCCTAAAACTCAATTATATATGTAGGATATGGGTGGATTTTAGTCTTATTTGACACTTCCCTTTTTCTAATTCTGTATATATATTTTTTTTTTTACCCCACAACATTAATTTGAAGTGGCACAGTGGACAGTTTTTAAGTTTTATACCTACAAAATTTAAAAGAACAAGCAGAAAGTTCTAAGTGCATTACATCAAACACCAAATGGTAATATTACAATAGTATGCAGATGCGTGAAAAATAGTTGGATTGCAACAAGAAGCAATGACAAATCAGCATATCAAAAACAAGGAGAAAAATCATGTGCAACTGTAAATAGTTTAGAGTTTCAAAACAATTGGTATTTCTTCTGCTCTAATGATTATCTTTCTATCTATCTATCTATCTATCTATCTATCTATCTATCTATCTATCTATCTATCTATCTATCTATCTATCTATCTATCTATCTATCTATCTATCTATCTATCTATCTATCTATCTATCTAGATATAAACTGTTAAATGTAACGCAAAGCACTGAGTTAGAGTAAAGAACCTTTACTTATTGACAGTCTATGCAGTAGTAGAAATTGTCATGATGGCACAAACAGTAGAGCCAGAAATGTCTCATAAATTTGAAAGATTCAGATTTAAAATGATTTTTATTTAACCAGAAAAAGAAATTCTGATTGGAAATAACACGCATTTCACACACACACACACACACACACACACACACACACACACACACACACACACACACACACACACACACACTAATCAATCTTCAGTGATCAATATAGTTTTATTGCCAAAACCCTTATTCTAATTGGCATAAAGCTTTTTGCACATCTCCACCAGTATTTTGGTCCAGTTTTATCATGTATTATGTAAATAGGCTGGAGTCTTTTCCACTGTTGAATATTTTACGCTGTGCAATATTTACTCAGGTACTTACTTTTTGTTTCTTTAGAGTTAATCTTGATTAGACTAGTTTGTTCCTCTTTTCATTGCTAATAATTGTGTGTAACTGTCTGTGCGTTTGCCACCGTCACGCTCGAATTTCCCCTTTGCGGGACAATAAAGGAATTCTTATCTTATTTATCCCTGGAACATTAATCTTTGGGGTTGGAGACCCTTAGCAAGTTTCCTAATCTTCAACCCTTTCCTCAGATTCTCTATTGTATTCAAATTAGGATTCTTGCCGATCCACTCCTAAATGTTAATTTCCTTGTAAATCAGAAGAAACATGTTGGTCAAATTAGAATATTAGTTTGAGTATAATTCTGCCAGGGGTATGAATAATTTTAAGCTTAAATGTAAACTTAAAGAAAGAGGATTTCTGAAACACACCAATTCATCTGCCGTTAAACAACACACGTCATTCGCATTTTCTTTTAAACCTGATAATGCTTATGGAAAAGCAAACTGACCAAAATGCATAAAAACAAACCTTTAGGACTCATTATTGACATTTTTAGAACTTTAGTTCTCGTGAGATAATCATCAACAGGTTGTAAAATGAAGTGATGCCTACCGTGATGTGGTTTTGGTTCTGAGTCATTTAAAAAAAAGAGAGAAATCTTTATTAGTCAAACTGTTAAACAGAGACAGGCTGTGGTTTGATTTAAAAAAAGCAACTCATAATTTAACTTAAAACAACTTACAGGTGATGGTATTACATCATATAAAGACATCAGTACAGCAGAAGATCGTGTACCATTTTTTGTGTTTGGTTTAAAGATTTCGATCAGTTTCCCACTCTGTTGGCTTTTTCCTTTTGTCTGTCAACCATAGATGCACATTTTTTATTTACCACAAACCAATTATAGGCAGTATTAATTCTGCTTTGTAACTTTTTGTTGCGAGTGTATGCGTTTCTACAGTATTTAGTGTTTGCTCCTGTAAAACGCATTCAGCAAACGTCTCATTCACAAAGCTCCTAATATTTGTGTCAGTTCTTCCTTCTGTGTAGAAGCAACGCTGTATTACTTTAAGTCAAAGTGAAACAAAAAGAAGACGGAAAACAACATTCCTGGGCAGACATACGATGCCAGACTTGTGAACTCTTGAGAACCTACTTTTATTTGTGTGCGCTCGAAGGGGATTGTTCCAAAAGGGTGAGGCCAGCTGTTTTTGTCTCCAGAAACTGGGTCGTGCTACACTTTCAGTGTCAGCTGAATGGATGAATCCCCCAGCTGTTACAGCTTTCACTTTTACTCTCTCTGATATGGGCTCACCTGGGTAAGGAAAGAAGCTAAAGCTTCCCTTTTTTTATCTCTTGCTGTTTGCTCGCAATGAACCTCCTATTGTGACCTAGTTGATATATCTTTAACTCTGGAGAGTGTTTCTTTTCTGACCGAGGCTCTAAATTCAGTTTTGTATTTACATATCACATACATACCAATTTGCTTTGGAAGAATTACGCAAAAACTGCGGTGCCGCGATCCCTGAAACGTCTGAGAGGTTTTGTGTGTTTAAAAAGCGGAAGACCAATAGAAATATTGCCCATAAATATATAGCTTTAAAATAGGCGAAGTTACATATACGCCGAAAAGTCTGCAATCAGATTTCCCTTTACATGTTAAAAACAGCAACGGCTGTATTTTCTCTCTGCTGTACAGCCCTTCACAGGAATGTGCGGTATGTTCCTAAATAAATAGAATGCAAAAGAGTGAAAGAAAGAAACTGATGCTTCACATAAGCACATGACTCACAAGTCCAAAAGTTTCATTGTGTGAAGAGATTAGTACTAAACTTGGGTGGTGTAGTTGTTACAGTTGTTATTAACACACACACCCTAGTAAAATACCTGTTTGTTTTGTGATGAAAAAAATTTGATCAAGAAAAATCCTTTTAAAGCTTTTGAAAGATTGTGACATATATTCTGTATTATTCAACTAAAACAAGAAACAAACTGGCAAGAGGAAAAACATGAAAAATAAAAAAGCTGCTATGAGCTGGTTGCATGAGAGTATACCCCCTTAAACTAATACTTTGTAGATTAAATTCAGTCTTTAGTCTTTTTGGGTGGACCCCTGCCATCTGGTTGGTAGCTTGTCGTTCATACTGAGCCTGGTTCTACTGGTGGTTTCTTCTTGTTAAAGGGGAGTTTTCCTTTCCACTGTCGCTACATGCATGTGTGATATGAGGGATTCCTGCAAAGCAACGATGCAGACGAGGGTCCAATGTGGCTCCACGGTCTTTTAAGGAGGAGTGAATACTGCTTGTCAAAGACTCGATGCAATCTGCTGGATTTTCTTAGATAGGAAAGGTTTTGACCAATCTGTCTGTATGGTTTGATTGAACTTTGTAAAGTGCCTTGAGATGACGTGTTGTCATGTGGCGCTATATAATTGAAACTGAATTGAATCGAATCTGTTATGGAGAATATGGTTAGGAACCTGAAATACACCTAAGCTTTCCTGGGAAGATTTTCCCGGCATTTGCCTCCTTCAGAATGTAGTAGGTCAAATGTATTTGTCTCAGAGAGGAAACTCACAAAGTGCTCTACAAATTAAAATACATAACTCTTCTCAAAACATATGCATTCCACTATGTCTGCACCACAGATGCAAAACCTCTGTCCCTTTTCTGGTAGAAGGACAACTATGAAACACCAAGCTGCCGACATAAGGGTTCTACAAATGGACCAGTTCAGACAGATATAAACGTCCTTGATCATGAAGGCCTATATATAAAATAACACCAACTTTAAGATGAATCCTGGAAAACTGATGTTGTCAGTAGCCTGGCTGCAGCTGGAAATGGTCTGTTAAGACAAGTAAACAGAAAGCCTCCGTTTGCAAATATCTCTTCAGATACACTGGACCATTTGTCAAGATAAATGAGATCTTGAGAAGTTCTAAATAAAAGTTCACTTTTAACAAAGGTTTTGGAATGACCCAACCCGGGTCCACAACGAAAACCGACTGAGAATCTGCAAAGAATTTGCAAAAACCTAGGCAGCAATTATGAAGAGTTTAACTGTCAAAAAAAAAAATTCATTTCATCTTCAATAACTTTCAATATGGCATTTTTTAGATATAATGTTATTAAAAACAGATACATTTTGAGCTTAACTGTGCTTCGTTAAAATTGTCTTACCTTTATATTGCTATCAAGTTAAAACCATGTTTAAACTTACTTAATCGTTTATTGTGACTGGCTTGATCAAGATTGATCAATTATGCACCTTCTGAAAACCCTGGAAATATGTTTATTAGTCCATAGTTTCAGGACCTGCTGGTGTTTACGCTTCATAATGACCCGATAACTAACCTCCTGTCATGTAAATAAAGCAGACATGACCTCATAACCTAAAACTGGTGGTCTGTTGTCACTCAGTGTGGCAGGTTTTGGCAAGCAAATGAGATATATCAAGCAGTATCAGAGTTTTTCTAGAAAAACTGTGCAGTGTGACTGACGTGTGTTCATTGTCCTGTTTTTCCAGCCATTACCACTTCCCACCGCCTCCCCTCCCCCTCTTTCCCCTCTTTCCCTTCTCAACGTCCAACTCTGATACAAGCCAATAAGAGTAATTCTGAAATGTTTTATTTCTGTTGTTGCTATGACATCTCTGCTGGATGGATCTAGTGTGATTTTGCTGTAACAGGAAGCCAGGGAGTCTGACATCTGCAGTCATGCACTGTGAGAGATGTTTAAGGTCAAGCTCACACACGGCAACACGTTCAAGACCCGAACGGTTAACTGTGTAAGCACTCAAGAAGATACTGATTGATATACCTATCGCCACAATGACTACCTTATAAACATATGAAGGTTTTTTTTTTAGCACTAAAGTGTTATGTGTCTGACTAAGTGGTCAGTAGCACCCCAGGGGGCTTTACTCACACCGTTGTTTTTCGCGCAAACTACACGTCAGACTTTCAGTACAAGTCAGAGTCCCATCATCTGTAAAAATACGCAGATGACTAGGCAGTAGTCGGGTTTGTCAGAGATGGACAATAGGCTGAGTGTAGAGACTGGTGGACCCCCTTGGTGACTTGGTTTGGGAACAATCATCTCATCTTCAATGTGAACGAAAAACAGTTTATTCTTGGTTTTATGTTTGTTTTTATCATGAAGAAGGACTGGACAAGCTCGTGCTTCGACTTCACAACATGGTAGTTTTTTTCTTTTCAGATCTGCTGCGGCACCGGCCAGTAAAGGATATCCTCCACATCCACAGCCACAACCATTTATAAAGACTATCAACAAAATGAAATTGACTTAGTAGAATTTAGAATGATCATCCAGTCTAATTAGCTGTACTGACTGATTCATTTGCAGTTAGAGTGCACATTAAATGTGACTCCAACACAAGCAGCAGCAGAAATGGTTGACAAATGTCATATCATATTGTTTTTTTTTTTATATTCCTATTCAAAAACTTTTAAACCAAATTTAAATGTGCCACATTGCTCATGAACAGAACTACAGAATATAAGTTTTGTTGTCTGACCTCTTTTTGGTCTGGGTGCCCTATGCTGTGGCATAACTCACTTAAGGCCTTGAGCTGGCCTTGGTTTAGAATGGAAGAAAATGGTCTACCTAAGAAATAATCTAAACTGGTAGATCGTAGCTCGAGTACATTCAGTATTTTTCAGAAAAACCTGATCAGGGTATCTCTACTTTCAATTAAAAAAGGGACATTTGTAAAATACTAATCAGTTATCTTTTTGTCTTTCTTTCTTTCCAGCTATAGTACTACTGTGCCCTTCATTGAGACCAGTGACATCAGCACCGAATACTACTATGACTTGCCAGAGGGGGACTTTGGAATGTGTGTTTATACGCAATACGGGGCCTACTTTCTCCCACCCCTCTACGCCATTTTCTTTGTCCTTGGCCTTCTTGGTAACTCATTAGTGATCTGGGTCATCGCTTGCGGGGTGAGACTCCAAAGCATGACTGATGTGTGCCTGTTCAACTTGGCCATCGCTGACCTACTCATGGTGTGCTCCCTTCCCTTCCTCGCCCACCAAGCAAGAGACCAGTGGCTGTTTGGCGATGGCATGTGCAAGTTGGTGCTGGGAGTTTACCACATCGCCTTTTACTGTGGGATTTTTTTCATCTGCCTGATGAGCATTGACCGCTACTTGGCCATAGTGCACGCAGTTTACGCCCTGAAAGCGCGGACACGCTCCTTTGGCATTGTGGCAGCTGCCATTACATGGGTGGCTGGCTTCTTGGCCTCTTTTCCGGATGTGATCTTCCTCAAAGAGCAAACAAGCCCCAACAGCTCTCAGTTCTGCTACCCAGAGTTTCCTGAAAAATCAAATGATGAGGGCCCTAACAACCCTCATTTCTGGAGAGTGTTCGGTCTCTTCAAAATGAACATTTTGGGTCTGTTTGTGCCAGTTTTCATCCTGAGCTTCTGCTACTCTCAGATTGTTTGGAGGTTGATGTTGAGCCGGTCCTCCAAGAAGCAGGCCATCCGCCTGGTCGTCCTGGTGGTGGCCGTTTTCTTCTGCTGCTGGGTTCCTTACAACGTGGCGTCCTTCTTCAAAGCGCTGGAACTTCTGCACATCTACACCGGATGCGAAACCAGCAAGGCCATCAGACTGGCTTTACAGATTACTGAAGCCATCGCGTACTCCCACAGCTGCCTCAATCCCATTCTGTACGTGTTCGTCGGGGAGAAGTTCAGGAGGCAACTGGTGAGGCTGATAAACAGAACCCCGTGCAGTGTGTGCCAGGTGGTCAAGTTGTACTTACCACAGAGCAGACGTAGCTCGGTGTACTCGCAAACTACCAGCGTGGACGAAAGGAACACTGTGGTATAATCTGGGACTTTAAATTCATTGTGTTACTTATATCAATACCTTTGTGAATATCTTAAAAACACACACTGTTCACGACAAGTCAGCTAAGTTCATCCTAGTTTCAGGTGAGGTTTTACTTGTTTTCTTGTTATGAGGCAGTGCAGTGTTTATGTACAGACTGTACTGAATGTAATGCTTTCCGATGCACAGTGTCTTACAATGTACCAAATACCTTAAATGTTTTTTTGGTTTTGTTTTTTTATGATTATAGGTTTTATGTACAGGTGCATCTCAGTAAATCAGAATATCTTAAGATTGTTCATGTGTTTCTTTCAATTCAATACAGAGAAATTAAGTATTTTATACCCCCATTACATAATTTTGAGGATTATGGCTTACATCTCATGAAAACCCACAATTCAGTTTCTTAGAAAAGGTGAATATTAGATAAGACCAACAAAAGGTGTTTTTAATACAAACATGTCGGAACACAAAAAAGTAAGTTCATATCAGGGTTTCTTTCAGGGGATAAAAAAAATCTTAAATTCGTACTCTCAATATCAGGCTTTAAAAAAAAGTTAGCTGACCAGATTTTCTATACTTGGTTTTAAAACACAAGCAGTTACATAATTCTAATGAAAATGTTCATGTTCACTCTTTACTTCTTCAACTTTTTTTTTCTTTTTTTACTTTTGAGAAGAAAATTAGGAATCATGCTCCCAAAACGTTCAGTTTGAGATCAAATGTTCTTATTAGATATTTACTACCAGGCCATTTGTTCTGGGAAATTATAGGTTTAACAATTTATTTGCTTAAAATCAGGATTATCAACAGCTGGCAAGAATGCAACATCAATAACCCTTAGAAAGGGTTATTTAAAATCTAAGAATGTTATAAAGTTATATACTATTTATAGTTATTATTTGTAGAATTTAGTAATACTGACCTTGCTTAAATTCTAAAGTTGCTTACATATTTTAGTAGTAGTTTAGATTTAATGCCACATCAGTGACCATTATTATATCATTTCAACAGGATGTAGTAAACAACAGTTTATTTAAAACACTCCAAGAAATGTTAATATAAAGAGGCAAATAAATACAATTTACAAGCAATTAATTTAAATGAGCTATAAGGCAAGTCATTTTTATACCATGTTATTCAAATAGGTGGTAATTTTCAGTCACTCAAATTCAGAGCTAAATGTATTTTCTTGTTGCTTGTGCACCTTCTTCTACCACACTTTTTCTTTCCACTAAACCTTCCATGAATATGCAAAGATACGACCAATTTCAACAGACAGCTTCTTTAACAGCAACCTCTAACATATTCCTGTGGGGGTTTTAATCGCTTCAACAAATATGAACTCAGCGGTCTTCCCTACAAATGTTTGGGCCATGACATAACCTTTCTGTGAAAAGAAATCCTTTTTATTTATCGGATTTAATATTTACATTTTTTGATTAACATGTATATTTTTTAAATAGCTGTAAGCCTTTTTTTTTTTTTTTTTTTTTACAACATTCTAGTTTACTGAGATGCGCCTGCATGATATGCTCCTGTAAGTACATTTTATAAAGCAGGCTGGAGCTTGTTGTGAAGCTGAAAATATGTTGGCGTGTATCTGCAAACATCATGCAGAAGTATTTGTGAACCAAACAGTAATCTCGCTTTCTGCGCTCAGTGTGAAACTGTCATCTCTACAAGAGCTATTTCAAGGCTTCAGCTGTACAATTTACTGTTATTATCCCCAACCAAAATAAAGCTGCTAAAAGTTAGCCCAGCTCACTGAAATTTTAGATAATGATCACGATGACTTCCCATTTTGCATGTTTCAGGTTGACATATATAGTATGAAGTCTCTGATGCAGCTTGCAGCCTTAGTTGGGTTCTGAAGCGTGTTCTGCAGAGTACCTATACCTCACCTCAACCTTAAAAAAAAAAAAAAAAAAACCTAACCTGAAAGAGGAAACAAAGTAACCAAGCTGTGAGTTTAGCCTTTTTCAGGCTCTACGTAGAGTCAGACACTTTATTCTCCATTTTATTTTAAAACATGTATTTTATTTTATTTTATTTTAGGCACCAGGTGTTGCATTTAAAAAAAACAAAACGTATTATGTGACAAAGAACAAAGTTGACTAATTTAAGGATTACACAAAAAACATCAATAAAGCTAAAGCAGCAATTGATTTTTTTAATAATCTGCACCGTCTGTGTGACATTAGTCCCACTTGTATTAAATGCAACTTTTTCTGCAAGCTGTATCATTTTGTCAAGAAGTAATCGTGCTGTAACCACAACATCCTCCATTCATGCCCTGCATTTCCTGCCTGTTTCTGACAGAAAAAGCAATTATATCAGCACTTTCAATGCATCGAGAAAAAGGCAGGCGCTCGTGTTATATGAGTATTGAAACAAAATAAGCATAAAAATTTAGCGAACTATATCTGAGCCAGTGATGCTATTGTTTATAGCCTTGAAGTAGCTTTTAAAAGAAGTTACTGCAGTATTTCTTTTCATAATAGTAGAATGTATATTTTTTTTCATCTTGTTTTTTTTTTCAGTTTGACTGCATTTTCACGTTTGCCTTTTGTAAAATTAAAATGTATAATTAAAGCTATATAGCTATATAAATATATTTCTCTATTTTCTATGTTATCATTGCTTCTGTTGTTTGTTTGATTGTTTAACACACAGCCAGTTAATGTGTGGTGCTTTTGTTCTGTGGTCTCTTGTGGTGTAGTCTCTTTGATGCAGACATCCCTATCGTTATCAAACATCTAAAGATAAGCAGAGAGAGAGAGGAGAACTTGCACGTATGCACATAGTTCTGGCAAATAGCAAAAAGATCCCTGAAATATTCATATAAACCTGTGACTGAGTTACATCTGAAGAGGCAAACTTTCACTGAAGAAGGGCGGAATGGTTAGAATGGGATCAGGTGACACGGTTACAATGAATGAAACAGTTCAGGAAGGAACGAAAACTGGCAAGAGTGAATTTAGTCAGTCTGAGGAAAGTGTTTTTACTACACACCATCTGGCTGGTGAAAGTAATTAGGAGATGCAGCCGCACTTGATTCGCCAAATTATTATAACGAGAACTCTGAAAGTTTACACACTAGCTACGTTTACGTGCACAAAATTTCACAATAATCGGATTGTACCCTTTATATGGGTACACAATCAATTAATCTGATCATAATGCGCATGTACATGCACCCGGCTTCATTCAGAATAGAACCACTCGGATATCCACAGTTATCAGATTCCCCTAAAGAAAAACCATAGAAGAAGAAGTACTGCCGTCTTTGCGGAACAACAAAAAAATAGTAAACAAAGCAGTATTGTATGAGTTTGTTTGTCTTCCGAGTGCCCAGGCTAGACTTGCATGATGTTCTGATTATAATTGAAACGTTACTGAGAAAGCTACAATTTTGAGTTCTATTATTGTTTGAACAGAAAGGTTGTCAGAAGCCTCGACAGTTTCGTTTCCTGATATATTTCCGCCATTCACCAAGGCGGAAATATATCACGTTTCCATCAGGCACATATGCGCACCTGGGTCAGTTTGGCACATTCTGAATAACTTGATGCTGACAAGCGTTTATAGGCACGTTGATCAGATTATCAATCAGCATAAAACACCCCTCTTATTTGGATTATATTTTCAATCCGATTGAGGTTAATAAGATCATCATATTCTGATTGGCTTGTTTACATTACACTTATTTTTAATTCTGATCGACCCTTTATTCCGACTACTTTTGTCCATGCAAACGTAGCTAGTGTGTCATGTCAAATTTCCTTCCAAATGCAAAATTCCATTTGTTTTTGGAAGGATTTTATGTAATAGAACCACAAAAAGAAAAGCATAACTGTAAACTGAGGGAAAGACATACAAGTTTGATAAATAAAAACCTGCAACGTGTTGGGTTCTTTTGTATTTAGCTCCCCATCAGTCAAATATGTGTAAAGGCATTTGTAGAGCTGCCTTATGCTGCAAGTCTTTTGGGGACCCTACCATCTAAGATTGTTGCCCATTCTTATGTTTAGGATTGGTCAAGTTTAGTCACTTTAAATAGAAAGGGTTATTTAAAATCTGTGAACAGCAATTTTCAGATTTTGCCACAGATCCTCATTTGGATTTAGTTCTGGACTTTGGCTGTATATTTAACATCATCTTCCTGCAGGAAGTAAAGTTCTGGTCCTGTTTCACGTCTTTCACTAACATATTTATGTTCCATGATAGTCCTACATTTAGCATGAAGCTAACCTGGCAAGCCGGATCGATAACATGTATCACTCTCCGTTTTGCACATTATCAATCTGGGTCTACTCCCATCGAATCCAGGAAAGGAAGGAAATTCAGCAGAACTTTCCAAGCTGATTGGGCGAACCGACACCTAGTGCCTGGCGCCTGCCTACAGAATCTGCTTTTCACTCAGACATCTGTTATTGGACAGCCATGAAAGTAAAACTCTGCATAATAGAGCAGCAGGGGCCACGAGAAAGCAAAATATATGTTGGTCAAGGCACGCTTATTTGAGTCTTGTGACAATTGTGGATTCTAATTATAGGATGTGATAGCAGCAGCTACCTGTGCGTCCTCCTGCACTGCCATGTTTATTTTGGTTCGGCTGTGGGCTTGGTTTCGCTTTCCCATCATTGCTGTATGTCCTGCCTTAAGCCATGATACTGCAATGTGATTGGCCAACCCATTCTGGTTCAGTTTCAAATGGTTGAGGCAGGAATGAGACAAGATGGATTAGAAGGAATATTGGGTAAAAATAAGGGAAGGATATAAAGCGTTAATTATATTTCTTAAAGTTACAGGTTTAATCCATATTATATAATTTAATTTTTATTTACTTTATTTATTATTATTTAAAAAAATATTTAAAAAAACTTTTTAGAATATAATCTGAAGTATTATTCCTGTACAGTAGGTGGCGATATGCAGCTGAAATGTTTGTTGCGATTCACCATTAAAAACATATAAGAAGAGAGAAGAAGAAGCAACAAGATGGATTCCCATGTGTTTGTGAACTCATACTTGGAAAATTTAGCTTGATGGCAAGGTTAACATGATGCTGCTTCCACCAATTTTATATCATGAGAATGAAGGAGACATATTAAGCAAAATCCACTCTTTTTAGCCCTTAAATATATTTTGTTGCCCAGGTGCTGAGCAGACATCTTTATATTATTTTTGGGTCGTATTTTTAAAGCCGTTCGGGTTCCTCTGTTTACTATTGCATTTTTGAAAAGCCATGTCAAAGTATTTACTGCAGAACTGCTAAACAAGGCGATGGACCTCGAGCTTACCAGTCTGGTCAATCTGCCATTTTATATTTATAACTTAGAGTGATTTTGTGGTCCAAGCTGAAAGGGGGAAGGGGGGGGGGGGGGTGTAAAGTGCCTCCTTTAGATTTAAAGACACAACACCACAACAAGTTGTTCTTGGATGCACCTCAGAACAGGGTGTGGGGGGGCATTGCAGTTCCACGTTTTATATAGACTGCAACTTCAATGATGTGCAGTCTATATAAAACTTCAATGAATTTCAGTCTTATTTACCACAAGCTCCTTCTTACATGTTTGCTGTCTCCTCTGCATAGCTTGTGACGAAGTGAAAACAAGACTTCTTTGGGCTTTCTTTTAACGACAGCTTTCTTCTTGACACTTTAGTTGCTGTGTCAACACTCTCCCCCAATATGACTGTTAAATCTCTGCTGCTCTTCCAGGGGAGAGCTTGGCCTCTTGGCTGTTTCCCAACAGCCAAGAGCTTCAGGCTTGGTTTGGAGCATAGTGCTGGAACAGAGGGAAAAAAAAGGAAGGTATGGATTTCTGCACACTACTTAGGAACACCCAGGAGCTGCAGGATGAGGGATTCCAAATATGGGAAAACATGTGTAAGATGTGATCATAGTCTGAGCTATAGGCTTAGTGGTAATGCAGCTACTAATGGTGGTGTATGTGTATGGTTTGCACCTCTGTAAAAGCTGTTTTAGCTCCGTGCATATCTGTAACATATCTAACAATTCATCCTGTATCTGCAAGAGGAAACAACCCCGTGATGTGTGGTTTGGTATTTCCAGCGTCACGTGCAGGGTTGGTTTTCTGTCACAAACGGTGTTTTAAATTGGAGCCTATTCTTTGAAAAATACATTTCCTCTTGTCATTCTCCCACAAAGGACATAGTGAGCTGAGCTGTGGATCCCTGCAGCTCCTCCAGAGTCACCATGAACCTCTTATCTGCTGCTGCTATTAATGCTGTCAGTTTAGGTGGACAGGTTCTTCATGACCTGTCTGATGTTTTCCTTTTTCTACATGTTTTTTTTTTTCTTCTGTGAAATGTTCTAATGTTCTCTGACAATCCTCTGAGGCATTCACAGAACAGCTGGATTTATATCAATATTAAGATGCACACAGGTGGACTCAAGTTCCTAGGTTACGTCAGATGGAAACTGGTTGTACTGGATTTTATGTGGGGTTATCTGAGAAAAGGGGGCTGAACATGCATTTCAGAAATATTCTATGTAGAGTGCCATATAGAATATTTCTTCAATTTACCAATTTTTGCACCATCACCCGAAATCTCAAGACATATGGGTCTATTTTAGACAAAATGCAATAAGCGGTATGGCAAGAAAAATGTGGATGTGGGGGCAGAGATGTTGAGCTCTCCTTTGAACGTTTGGGAGGTGTACTTTTTGAGCATCACACAGCTACATGCCATGTGTACTTCAGGGCATAAATTTGGTTTGTGTCCCCTTCAGAAGTATTCAAAGACACAACAATTCATCTCTGTTGATGAGGATTTTGATTCTTCAAAAGTAGACGTGTGAGTCTAAGCACTGAAGCCAATGCCAATTTAAAGTCCAAAGGAATATTAAAAAAAAAGGAATGGAAATTTCCACCGTACTTCTTGTAAGAACTACAGATAAAAAAAAAACAAGACGAACAATGGAGAAAACAATTAATCATGAAAATCTGAAAACAGCAATTCCCAGAACCTGCAAGGGCCACGAGAACGTATTTCAGAAAGAAAAGATGAGATGTGTCTTGTTTTTGTCAACTGACTAAACTGGAAACGCTTTCTTGGAAAATTAGCAGTCATTCATCAAACAGAAACTTCATTTGAATATGAAGTCCTGTTTTTACTTTCAGAAAGCTTCAACTTCTGAAACTATGTTATGAAACAAGTTAGCATAAGGTTTATTCCAAAGCACCCAGACAGGAGGGTGTGTGTGTGTGTGTGGGGGGGTCTCCAACCATCAAACTATGGTCACAAACCTTTTTTTTTTCTCCCATTTTTCAAAACACACCTGTCTGTGAAGAGAAACAGGTTACACCTAAACTTAGAGTTATATAAAACCATTGCTGTTTTTTTCTTCTCTATGCTGCTTTGCTTGTCACTTTGCTGCTGGTGCACATGACTTTCTCCACTCATAGAAAATAAAGAACATTTCTATGCAATTGTATTCTATTACCAAATTTCTTTTCAGCCGTGGGGAATAAGACCCACCTCATCCCAAGCACAAGGACCGTTTTTCACCTGACGCACCTTTAAAACTTTGAGCTCCAGTAAAGCGTAAGGTGTACGTCTCTATCTCTAGTGTGCTCTGCCCTAACGACACCAACAAACTCAGTACTTCCTGTCAGAGACCAGCTGTGTATTCTTGCTGGTGGATCATATAATTAGAACAGGTCCGATGCATAACATCTGGAGGCTGGTAAACGTCAGTGGCTGTGCTGGTTTCTTGCTCTAACAAGTGCACCCTGACGGTGAAGGAAATGAAGATGCTGCTGGAAAACCTCAGCGGCTAATGGAGGCTTCGGTCCACGGAGCTCAAACATAAACATGTCACACAAGCAGAAGTTTAAAATACATACGGTTTGGACTGATTTATTTATTTATTTTTTAAATCTTGAGTTTGTCTGACAAATATTGAGCAGCCAAACATCGCAAACTTATTGTATCCTCCCACCTTACAGATCAAACCACTCAGTGGTGCTAACACTACTTTGCTAATACTACTAGTGGCTGTGCAGGGTAACCTGTCAGATTTTAAAATGTTTCTTTAATGAGCCATAGCAGATGTTTAAATTATATCATGGTGTACCTTAGTACAGGAAGCAAAAGATTCCAGTTGAGCAAAAATTCATTTTGATAATTGAATAATAAAGAGAGGCATTAAAGAAATATTGAAAATAATATTTAATGCATGTATATGGATATCTTTGTATGTGTGTGTGTATGTCTTCTTGTACTTACAGCTGAGCGATATTTTATTTTTGCTAATTTTATTAGTAAAATGAGGACTTTGATGTAAAGTGAGGACCGGAAAAAAGTCATTTAGGTTTAGGTTAGGTATAAACCAGTAAGGGTTAGGGCTAGGGTCAGGCCATAGAAAGGCTTGAAGATTATTGGAAGTCAAGGCACGGTCCTCACTATGCACATTAAACAAGGATGTGTGTGTGTGATATAAACCAATGTATTTTATAACTTAGAGTAGAATAGAAATACCTTTATTGTCCCACATTGGGCAACTCAGCTGTGACAGTGGCAAAACGAAGTAGACAGAAGACACCAGACGTACACACAAGACTAAACAACAAGCTACATTTCTCTTCTGCACAGCAAAAGAGAAAGACCGAGTCAGAAAGCAACACATCTTGTGCAATTATTAATTACTGATAAGGCATATTGAGATCAAATTAAGTATTCCAAATAAGAAGAGAAGAAAAACAGCAGCCGATTTACAGAGCGATGTAAGAAAAACAACAACTGTGCAATATAGGCCATGGGGCATGCCAGAAAAAGTTGCTTAGAAAACGACTTTTGTTGAACATATCTCAAAACTACAAAAGGATAGTTGATCTTAGGTAATTTACGTGTGCTGAGTCCAAAAATGCAATGTTCCAGATGCTAAAGTTGCACATTAACCCTTTACGGGCCAAATCATGAGTGAAAATGATAATTCTCAGTTTTTGCTCTTTACTAAAACATACCTGTCTACAAACCAAACAAATAGATATGTAAAAGACATTTAAGTGTTTCCTGATTTATACTGGAGGTTCCCCTTAAAAAAGTAAAATATTCTTATCATTAGATCAGTTTATTAACCCTTTAATGGACAGATGGATCAAAAAATCTTTATTTTTTATCTCTCCTCCTTATTGCAAACCCCTCATAATCAAATGAACTGAAATAATTGCTAAATAGATGATTTCTATTCCAAACATTGAATGTTCCAGTTGTTCGAGAGGCTCATTAACCATTTACAAGCCAAATGTATATAGTTAACAAATTTAAAAAAAGATTGTAGATACAGTGAACAGAAATTTTTAATTGAGGTATCTATATACATCAAATTCGAGCTGCCATTGGAGTGTCTATCAAATCCAATTTTAGTAAAGTTCAGCTGGTGATATGTACCTACACGTACATGTAAGGCCTAGTTATCATCATCGTCTTCATGATCACTGATGTCTATTTCAGTAAGTCCCACGTCATCAGCCATTTCTTGGACATTTTTACAACTTATGCAGTTGCACAGTTCTGAACACTTCATCCCATTCATGTTGCAGGAGCGCTTTCCCTGGATACAATATGTCTTCTTACATGAACAGGCTATAAGATTCATGACAGAGTCAGGGGTAACAAGGTTGAGCATTCCATACAATATCCAGAGCTTTTTCTTCATTCAGAACCCAGCCGTTGTTAACTGGGCTAGGAGCATCAATTTTCCTCAGAAGACAGTGGCAGTGTATGGCAGCCTGATAGTTAGCACGCAAAGTGAGACATGTCAGAGAGTCCTGGTTTGGAGGGAGTGTGACATCAGTCTTGTATGACCGTTGGAAGATTTCGTATCTTGCATCATTGACAGAAGTCAACCCTTGTTTGTTGTACAGAGCAGAGACGGATGACTGGATGGCTATCATGTTCACGTTATCTAAGCTCCAGTTCTTTCCAATATTTTGGAACACATCTATATACTCTTTTTTGCTAATCATGAGTTGGAAAGCTTTCATACTTTCAAACCAAAAAACTCACCTTTCCTTTTCCTTTAAAAGCACTGACAGAATCACAGCCTGTAAAACAGCTCAGGCCAATTAGAGCATCACAGATATCATTTCCCAGTTCATTGGCAATAGACGACAAAGGTTTGGTCCTGGAGTCTGACCATGGGCCAGCATGCACGAACAAATCAGCTTTCAATCTGTTGGCTGAAGCAATGCCCAGGATGAATACATCTGTGTCAGAACTTCTAATCACAACATCGTCATAGCTATCAGATGCATGAGAGGCATGGGGGATCATCCTTGTGTCAGCCTCTTCGTGATCTGCTTTAGGAGCTGTGACTTCCTGTACCACAAGGACACCATATTTGGACAGCAGAGAGTGGCACTCATGGCCATGAGCGGTAAAGACACTGGTACGCCCTAACTTTTCTGGGGAACATTTTGACCATTCCGTGAACATATATTCCACTAGACTTTCCTTATTTTTTCCAGAAGTCAAATACTTCTTGAACTGCTTTTGATCACCTATAAATTGGGCCATAAATTGTACAGCTTGAAAGAACATGTCTGATTTTGCCATAATCAATTGAAAAGAACGAAATGTGGTATTGCAGCATCTCAACTGTGCTGTGACGTGTTATATTAAGTTGTCAGTTATCGTAAATGTATCAGTCTCACTCAGAGCAGAGCAGCAGTACATTCAGTAGGCTTACCTGGATTTTCTTGGGCGTGCTGGGCTCTCTTCAATAAACACACTTGACTAGCTTTTATCCTTGTAACATCAGTACATTTCATGTAACAGCGTCTGTGATATCCATAACACTGATTTTTTATGCACAGGAGACAGGCCAATGGGTTTTCCGTACTGCCGGTAGTGGTAGTGTGTGTGTGTTCAGCACCAGCAAGCAATTTATCACAGTCACTAGCTAAATCTTTTGCCACATTGTGACACATCCCTTCCAAGGATAACCATTCTTTCGTACAATCACTTATTTTTTCGAAAACTTGCCTCTGATAGTGATGTTAATTGTCCTTTTTCATTAGGTAACAAGTGTATACAACATTTTAATGGGGGCTGCCATCTTGGAAAACAGCGCCAATGTGGCCAAAGTAGGAACTGAGTCAACAGAAAACATGGCAGAGAGTGGTTGGTCCAACAACTACTTTTGAGGGCTTCTATCTTACTAATGTGCAACTTCTGTATCTGGAACATTTTGTTTTTGGAATAAACATACAATGAACTATAACTACCGTGAAAATTGCGTAGTTTGTTGATATGTTTAGTCAAAGTGAAGAATTTCAAGGCATGCCCCACAGCCTAATATGCATGATTCTAAAATCAAAACATTTCCAGATTAGGTTAAAGAGTGTGCAAACAGTAATTAGTGTCAGAGAGACCTCACAAATGATTCTTGATCAGATCCAGACCCTGTGGAGCCATTAGCATGTTGTAAACATTTATGTGTTTATTGTTGGGAGCAGAAGAGATGAGAAGAGGTCTAGCAGCAGCTGGGAGGACTAGCGGAAGCGCTCCTTTGTGGATGATAGAGTGCACGAAGTTACATTGTCAGGGCTTGTTTTGATCACAAACTTAACTTCAAAATTTATTATAAACTATATAAAACAAAAACACGTAAAAGCACTGGACTGCTACATAAAGTAAAAGAAAAAAAAAGTTTTAGATTTATAAACACTCCAAACATTATATTATTCATTTATTGTTCCATATATGGCTTGTTGTATAGAGGTATGGTGCAACACATAAGGCCAATACTGAACCTCTGCTTGTGATACAAAATAAAGCTGTAGGAATGTTAAATAAAGTGAATGTTAGAGAATATGCTAACAAATTGTTTGTACGATAAAACATCTTGTTATTAAGGAAGTCAGTTAATTAAAAAATTCTATTAGTAATTTTTAAAGCTAGAATGAGATTATTGCCAAATAATTTACAAAAGCTTGATTTCAAAATTCCAACTGTACGTACTGCTTTATCTCAGTGCATGAAGTAAAACTGCGGAAAAAGTTGGACGAGGAGTTGAAAAATTGCCCAACTTTAAATCAATTCAAAACACTATAACAAAAAAACTGAACTCCTATAACTTATATAACTTCTCTGTTCATAACGAGGAGTTTGATCTTGTTTGCAGCTTATAATATACTGTATTTGATGCATATGGCCATGAAATTTACTTTGAAATCACTGAGGATGGAGAAAGCTCACTCCTTCTGCTCCCTTCACTTGTGTACAGTGAGAGAAGAAGGATTAATGAGTTAGAATGTCTTAAAATAGTAAATAGTTCGTTTCCTACTACTCACGGAATGCCGTGGGTGGGGGCCCATCTCAGATTATCTTGCTCCGAGACAGACTGCATCCTTGGTTTAAATTATCAGCTGACTGCTGCGTCAGGGGAGGTGTATTTACCTTTCTGTCAGCGGCCACACGTGTGGGCAAACCGGCAAATCACAAGTACGAGCTAAAGTCGTTACCGCCATCTAGTGGATCTGATGGGTGACTGCAAGCAAATGTGCATCGTGGTCCTTGTCTCTCCTCGCTGCGGGTGAGCCCGTCTCGTCTGTGTGGTTTGTTTGTTTGTTTGTTTATTTGTCTCGACGTTTCCACTGCAAAGTAAGTGGCCTCCATGATTTTTTTAAAGCAAGAAAAGAAATAAAAATAAAATAAAATAAAATAAAAAGAAGCCAAAACATATCAGATAAGGATCTTTGGCAGTACGTGAGTGAATGCTGAATTCAGTGGGTGAAGTGTGCTCAGAGGTAAACGTTCAAAACTGGGAAATGATGACAGCCACACGAACTTGTGGTCAGTAATATTCAGTAGAAAGATGCTTCATGGTGCATTCCAGGCAACGCAATGCAAGATGGAGAGGCAGATAACTTTTACACATTTTGTGAAGTACCATTCATTTAAAACTCCACGAGGCCTACTACATAAAGTGCTTTTGAAATAAATATTCTTGTGATATAGCTAATGGAAATAATGAACATTTGGACTTCTCTCCCATGTATCTTTCTTTTTGTTTTTATTTATTTATTATTGAATCATGAACATTGACCTTAGCCAAGGGTTTGCTGTGTTCCATGTGTTGTTTTGGATTGTTTTAAGAGCTCCTGGATGAGTTGATGATGCTTACTTGGAGTAATTGTAGGCTTCACTGCTGTCCTATATTTTCTCTATTGGTATGCCCTCAAAACAGACGTGTGGTGTTTGAATGTACTTGAATTTCCTCAGAACAGGCCATTGTGGGCTGCTTATCGAGATCTCCTGGCCAACTTCCTGTCCTCAGAACGGTTCGATGCAAAAGATTTCTTGTTTCTACATGTCAGGGTGGATGTGCCTGATGCAATTGACTTCTGCTCCCCCCCCCCCCCCCCAAAAAAAAAAAAAAAACAACCCTTCAGCTAGTCACAATTAATTCAATGAAAAAAGTCATTGTGATTTTAAACAAATTCTTTAATCATCTGGAACATGCACGTGTGACCTGAAGGAAAAAGCAGAAGAAATCTTGCAAGGGAGAGGATACAGTGAAATGGTTAATGGTTAAATTGGTTATCGTGAGGTGCAATCTGTAAAAAGAGTTTAGAAATAAGGAAGGCGCACAATACCAGCACGCATCACCTTCACACTTCACAGGCCTTGCATGAGATTTTGATCGTGAGATAATCTCTGAAGATAGTACAGATATGTACCCTGTGGTTTCATGCAAAAAAAGTAGAAGGAAAAAAAAAAAAAAAAGAACAGGGCCTCTGTTGTTGCTAAGAAAAGTGAAATAGATGTCCCACCTGATAACAACAAGAAACAACAGGGGTTTACTAAAAGGACACATGTCCTTAGGCAAACAATGTTAAACAAGAGTATAAATAGAATCACACACACACACACACACAGAAAAAAAGATTCCACTGCACAAAATTGACATTTAAATTACTTTAACTTCAGAAAAAACACTTGGCTTCCTACTTCTTCGATTACACGAGGACAGTTATGTGTAGAAAGAATGAAAACACTGTTTTTGGTAAGTGACAGTTTTGGTTTTTGCCAGACTGTACATGACTAACAACATGAAAGGACAAAGAAGGTGGGGAAACTGTATGTTCCTCATAATGACAATATTTACTGAGTGCACCGATTCGTGCATAAGTGCAGGCAAAAGATAAGATCTGCAACGCCCTCTTTCTGGTTTCTTTGTAGGTCATCGGATATAGGGCTCTACACCCGAAGAAACTTTACTCACCTTGACGCATCTTCTCTTTTCTATTTTAAAGCTCTCCTCTTTCTGAAAGCGACAAGCCCTTGCAGCAGTGTTCAGGGTTTAATGTTTGAACTGAAAACCTACATTTTATTGTGATTTTATGAAAAATAACCAATGCAAAGTGAAAATGAATACATTATTTTATTATATATGTATTTATTTTTTAAACAAACATGTGGACGTGCATTTGTATGCAGCCTTGTTTACTCTGATGCCCATAAAAAGAAGTATCTTTAGAAGTCACTTGATTACTAGACAGAGTATACATGTGGAACTGAATCCCAGTATGAAAGCTGCTGATCTGTGAAGGCGTTATATGTTTGTTAGAGTGAACAAACGACATCTTGAACAGCAACGGACACAGCAGACAGGCAAGGAAGATCGCTTTGGAATGTTTAAAGCATGGTTAAACTTAATTCTAGTCAAATAAATGCTTAGAAGATAAAAAAAAAGACAACTCATCTTCTTTGTACATTAGGTCCAGATGAGAGAAGGAGGCAGATCTAAAAGTGACCCAAAACGATCGGCTGAATATAACGCATGTCAAAGTCGCTCTTCCACCTCAGGTTCAGAACCATGGAGAGAGGTTATTTCCAAAATAATAATTAGGGATTCCTTTCTTCTCAAACAAAGCAAACTCAGAGATGGAAAGTTCTGGTTTCTGTTGAAGAAAGTGTTGAATCAAATCTGTAGATCTGTCCAAAACTGTCCCCCTACAGGACAGAGGTGGTTACTAAAATCAGGTTAAAATCAGGCTCTTCAAATGTCCTTTGATTCAATTGTAATTTATTTATGTAATCTGCCATTGGGACCTAAAAAGAAAATAAAATAATTTGTGGGCAGCACAAAAGTAAAAAACAGATATTGGCTGGGCAATATTAGGCCAACTCTTGAAAATTGGATGTTAATTGTACAAGGAATTCATTATATTAAAAAAAACTACCCATTTTTAGATACCTATGCAAAAATAAAATCAATAAAAGCTGGTCAAAATGGAGTTCCCTTTGAGATCAGAGAAGACTCTCCTCACTATTCATATAAAGATGACCCCACCTCTGTTTTTTACCATTAATATTATATTATCTTTAGACATTGAGGCTAAAAACCAAAGAAGTAACAAGTGAACGTAAAGTGTATAGATATGTGTGTGTAGTGTGGCACAAATACAAACCTAGAGAAACAAGGCTGTCCACCAAAACTTCTAGGCTGGCCCAGGAAACCATTAATAAGAGACGCAACCATGGTAACTCTGTGGGACTTGAAGAGATTAAAGGCTCTTCAAGTAAAAAAAAAAAAAAAATCTGTTGACAAATCTTAAATCTGGCTTTTCCTGAAAAAGTGACAAGATGAGACTTGTTGAAAGAATGCCACAGTAATCCCTATCTTGCCATTTTCCACGAGCAATGCAAGGAAAGCAAACAAATGAAAGAAGGTACTCAGATAAGAGACCAAAATAATTTTTTTCTGCCTTAATGTAAAACAGTACGTGTGGTGTGGTGGAAAAGTAACCCTGCAAACAGACCTGAAAATACCATCCCCACTTTAAAACATGGTGGGGGCAGCATCATGATATGTGAAGTGCTTTTCTTTAGCAGGGACAGGGAAGTAATTTGGATTGAGGGATGGATGAAACTTATTAGAAATTAGAGACTAGGGTGGAGGCTGACCTTGAAGCTCTCCTATACATACAGCCAGAGCTACAATGGAATGGTTTAGATCAAAGCATTTTCAAGTTAGAATTGGCCAAAACCATGTATGCATTTCCATCCACTTCAGAACTAAGCACTACTGTCTTTTGGTCTTTCACATAAAATCCACCAAAGTTTGGATTTGTAACGTGACCAAAAAGTGAAACCGTTCAAGGTGTATTACAGGAAACTGTATCTGCCTTTTTTCTTCTTTGTAAGAAAGATATTACAAAGCTTTTGGTCTGATATTACAGCAAAGACATTGTTCGGACTTTCTTTGAAATTAGGTCATTATTAGCGGTTCCACTCATTTTGAAAGTCTCTTAGCCTCCTCAGGGTTTTCCCTCGCTTTCTAGCTATTCCAGTAACACCTCACCGTGTCGCCTTTCGACCCCCGTACCAACCCCAACCCCCAAAGGTCACGGCAACTTATGAACAAACCGTTGTTTCAAGACGAGCCAGGTCTGTCCTGATGTGCCTGCAACAGTGAGGCCACGGCAACATCTGTCGGTTTCCTCGGACATTTAATGGCAAAATAACAAGAGGACAAAATGAAAGTATTTACAACACGTACGGTAGTTACATGTAAACACAATCTTCTGTACAAAGAAATATACATGCAAAAGTAAAAATGAGTCATAGTGAGAACATTCAAGATGACGTTGCTGCAGTCTTGTTTGTAGGTGTATTCAAAATATGACAGGTTTACATCCCGGGCGCCGGGCAAACCGCCCGACCACCCTCTATACAACTTTACATCACAAGTTTGACTTTGTTTCCCAAAGGCTGTTGAGTTCTTCAGTCTGGTCCCTCCGTGCGAGGAGGCGTTCACAGAGTCTGAATTAAAGTGATGAACAGCACACGTTTGAGAAACCATGTATACCCACACGTATAAATAAAAAGCCATACCAAATGAGAGACAGTACAGACCAACCGGCGTCAACTTATTTTACAATAAAGCAAGTTAGCTGACGGTAACGCTTACAGACTTCAAATATAACAATAAATGATGCACATTTTTAGTCTCTCACTCACCTGGCACTTTTAAAAATAGAGATTTCCATAACCCCCGAACCCAAAGATGTCCACTCATCTGAATAGAAATAATAATAATAATAATAATAATGTTTAATAATAATAACAATAATATCAATAATAATATCAATAATAATTATAATAATAAATCAACTGGCATTAGGGGTATATTAAAAAGAAAAATGGTAAAAGAATCAGGTGTTTTTTTCTCTCTAAAATGTTTAATGCAGTCCCACAAAGAGCATTTTTAAATTTATTTTTTGCACGACCTATTGCTTGGCGATGACGTAAACAAAGTATTTCTATTAGGTTGAACAAAAATGTTGGGGGAAAAAAAAAATGGAGATGGGAAGAAAAAAAAATACCACTAGCTACCCAGGAGAGAATAAACTCATACAGCCGATCTATTTTGTGCACAGCTTGAAAATAGACAGGTGAAATCTGTTTTCAGCGATAAATCACCAAACAAATACCTCTTTACATTAGGAATAAATAAATCCACACCGAACCTTTGTAAACACACTTCAGTGCGGACCGATATAACTTAACACGAATAGTCTGAAAGGACATAAAATTGCAGGAAAAGAAAGAATAGCCAACTTTGGTATAGTCAAAGAAAATAAAAACAAACAAAACAAAAAAACATTACAAGGACAAAATGAAAGCATAAATGTCAGTATTTTATAGAAACACATCTCTATACATTATTTCTGAAATCCCCTTCTTTGTCTAGGAGGTTTTGCAGATATTAATACTGAACTTAATACATAAGAGTTAACACAATACAGACATCTATTGCAGTACCAGGTACACACATGCCTTTTATTTTTAAAGAATACAGCTACAACACAAGTCTTCATAAATAGTTGCATACATGGTAAAGCTGCAACATTGCACATGAGAACTGATGCAGAACAACGAGTGCATTTCTAGTAGCTGTTCCTGTTCCAGGTGAGAAGCCAGCCACCGTTTAGAGTCCTGCATGGACTCCCTACAGCTCTGCACACAAAATAGCTTTCTTTCTTTTCCTTTTTTTTTGTTGTTGTAAATTCGTTCAAGATAAACTCTTGGTGGAGGGGGGGGGAGGGGTTTTTCTAAAGCACGAAAAGATTATTTACAACTAAGGCGGATGCAGCTGGAGATCTGGGTCAGCGTAGCTGTATTTTATGTTCAAGTTGGTTTCTTGTATTAGTCACAATCTGAACCGATTGGTTAAAATGAAGCAGGGCGATAAAGGTAAGCAAACTATTGCACAAACGGTAGCTTTAATGTATCGCTGGAAAACAGGATTTTGGTAGTTTCTGTCGTGTTTCTGAGCAGGTGGACCCTGCTGATGATCTCATTTCTCTTCTAGCCTTTGTTTTCCCCAAATTAAACGTCTGAATTAAGACAGTTCTCCGTCCCCCCGTCCCCCCCCAGACTGTACATGGTTTCATTTACAAAAAGTAATCTCTCGTTACAAAAAAACAAAACAAACACGTTTTCTTTTGTTCAACCGAAAGCAGCCTGAATTGTTCTTGATATACAGTACTCTATTTTCTTCAACACTGTCCAGACGTGAGATCGTCTCACGTCGGCTTGTTCGGTGAGCCCGTTTCTTTTTTTTCTTTTTTTATTCTTCCCTGCTGAATCAGAGTTTGAAATCTCAAATCGATTCCATCAGGTCATTTGTTGTGCCGGCATAGCGAACGTATGCCAAGGTGAGTTTGAGGACTGTGGGAATTTATCAGTCAGCAGCAGCAGCAGCAGCAGCAGGAGGACTTCTGCGGCTTAGTGAGGGAAAAAGGGGATCTTAGTGGGCTCGTCCCTGGTGGTCTTCTAGGAGATCCCACCTTCCTGTCAGGTGTGGTTGTAAAGACGGCTTTGGAGGAAGGCCTTAATCGCGCCAACGGGTCGCACGTCGTTCTGGTGCTTCCGCCGCTCGATGAAGGAGATGAGCCTGGAGGTGTCCAGATGTGTGCCGTAATGGCTCGGCGACGGCGGCTGCGGGTGACCCATGTGACCGTACCTGCTGCCGGGCACGCCCCCAGGTTGGAGCCACGGGTACTGCAGGCAGAAGCCGGCAGAGGGCCGTCGCTCCGGCTCGCCCTGGAGCAGCAGGCAGACAAAGTCCTTGGCTTCCGTGCTCACGCCCTGGAAGTAGTCCTCGGGGAAGCTGAAGTCCAGGCGGCAGATGTTTAAGCATGTCTCCTCGAGGCTTTCGTCCAGGAAGGGGGAGGCACCGCTCAGGAGAACGTAGGTCACCACACCTGCACAACATTTGGCACAGAACCTCAGGGTTACATGGTTTTCAGAAGAAGTAAAAAGGATGCAATATATGTTAATTACTTGCACCGTTTTAATGCACTCTATGCACTTCTGCATTAAAGTACCCAACAGGTATAACGGCACCGCTGGTAGTGACGTAATAAAAGCTTGAAAAAGAACAAATTTGTCAGTGCTGTAGCAAGATCTCACGCAAAAAAGTTTTGAAAATCCATCTTCAATTGTTTTTAATGTGTAATTATTTAAATATAAAGAGCTAATAATGAGAGACGTGATAATAAATCAAGAAAAAGGCCGTTGTGCGTTCATCTTCGTAAGTCCCGCAACTTGCCTAGGCTCGCCCACATCTGCAGCATTTAAAACGACTGGAATCTTTGGAAAGAAATCAGAACAAAGAGATTTTATCTGTGTGCCACACTCAGTGGGCGGCAGGGCAAGAGAAAATCTGTAAAGCTCATTGCTGGAGAACTGCAGCATTTTCCTTTGCTGCGAGATGACATGTTACTGCAATAAACAGACATGTTTGGATGGATGGATGGATGGATGGATGGATGGTTACTGAAATGAATTAACTGCGATCTCTGTAGGGCCGATAAAGGGCAAGGTTTCTAACTGTTCCTCGCGTTTAAACGATCTACAGACCTAAGCTCCAGAGGTCAGACGTCATGGAGGCGGGCTGACCCAGGACCAGCTCAGGTGCGGAGAACTCGGGGCTTCCCAGGAGAGGATGGATGTGAGAGGAACGAGGGTCTAGTTGAACAGCGTCGCCAAAGTCTGTCAGCTTGATCACGGGCTGGGAGCATACCTGTTCCACCACGATGTTCTCAGGCTGCAAGAGGAGGGAAACATGGAGGAAAATCTTTAAAAGAAGGGGGAGGCTTTTCCCGACCTATTATACTTGTTTACAGGTAGAAATCAAAACGATCTAAAGAAATTTGGCTACTTTAGAGGTAAAGCATCACCACCAGCAGTAAATATCACGTTTCAGCGGCATTGATAGCAGTTTCTGTTTAACACCCCCGCCCTTCAAATTCAAATAAATACATTTAACTCTCCCCCACAAGCTAAAGAATGCCTGTTTACCTTGAGATCAAGATGCGCTATCTTCCAGCCGTGCAAGTACTGGAGAGCTTCGAGGATATCTCGGAGGTATAGCGCCACCTTCTCCTCCGTCAGGTTCCCCCAGCTCACGATGTAGTCCAGAAAGCGTCCCTGGTCTGCCCTGATAGCCGAACCACACACACAAGACATACGTGTGACGTGGGGCGCGTTCGAAAATCTGCATAAACTTTAAAACCACGGTAGATCCTCTGTTCTCACATCTCCAGTACGAGGACGTAGCTGTGGGCCGTCTCGTAGGTGTCCAGCAGTCGGACCAGGTTAGGGTGGTCCAGAGTCTGGAGGAGTCGGATCTCCTGCAGAACCTGCTCTCGCCGCAGCAGCTTCTTGTTGACATGTTTTGCTGCAATCGTGCGCTTACTCCCCCTCTGGTCGCACCGCTTGGTCACCGAGAACCGGCCCCTGCAAAGCAGAGACGAGGGTTACTGTGCCGTAGGATTGGACGATATAGAAAAAAAAAAACGTATCGATAAAATAGAAATCATATCGATCGATATCGATAATTATGAACAAATTAAAAACATGCATTTTAAGTGCAACCCTGACCATTTTATGCTGTTGCTTAACAACCTATTTTTAGGTAAAAAACACACAAACACTGACTTCAAACTCAACACTTTATTCAATTAACTTTTTAGCAAAACTGCAAGTTTTTAAAAAAGAAAAAAGCACATGTGCTCTCTGAGCTCTTTGAAGGGGAGCGGAGCTTGGTTCCCGGGTCTGCGTTTGTGATTGGTTGGAAGGATGTAATGACTGTAATATTAACTAACATGGCTAGAATGCAAAAGGAAGGAAAAACTGTTGAACTATCAAACTTTTTATTGACCTTTTTTTCTATCACTGATATACGTCTATCGATCGATATATATTGTTATCGAATTATCGTTCCGCCCTACTGTGCTGAGATAAAACCACAATGCCTCAAATGTTCCTAGACGTGTCATCAAGCAAACATACGAACGCATCCACTCTGATGTGGTCAAGCCTGCCACATCACAGACTTACCTTCCCAGCTCAGTGATCTCTGTGTAGTAAGACTCAAAACTGCTTTTCCAGATGTCTTCACTGCCGTCGTTAGGAGCTGCGGGACACATTCGTTAGAGCGTTCTTTGATTCTGTCAGTAACAAGCCACAAAATAAAGTCAAGAAAACCAATTGCTAAGCTATAAAAGGGGAGTCTCACTTGACACTGTAAGGCTGGCGGAGGAGGTAACGGTGCCGGCTACATTCGTGGCCACACATGTGTAGACGCCGCTGTCCTCGAGGGACACGCCGAGGACGCGCAAGGACGCCTCCCCCGTCTCACTGCAACGACCCGGAGGAAGAATGCAGCAAATGTACGAAGAAAAGTAAGAACATCAGACCATGCCAGATTGAGGCAAGCGCGTACCTGTATGTGATGCTGTAGTGGTCGTTGTTGCTTAGGATGCTATCGTCAGGTCCACGCCACGTAACAGTGGCGCGAGGTCGCCCACACACCTTACACCTCAGGGTGACGCTGTCGCCACTCTCACACGGCGCGTCGCTGAGAGGGATGAGGAACTCTGGCGGAGCTGGACAGACAAAGAGGGGACCTTGTTTTATGTTGCTTTTACATTTTCAATCAGTGCGTTCACTGCTTGAGTTAAATCAGCTTACCGTCGTAGATGAAGTTGGGATTCAAAAGCTGAAGTGAAAATAGATAGCTCAAGTTAAAATAAAATAAAAAAGTTGTGGCAGTGAGGGAATCAGTCTTAGCACAATAAACCCTCTCCGCTTCCTACCTTGATAGAGACTTTGTTTGCCAGGCTGTCTTGGGACTTTCTATAGCCGTTCTCCAATTTTCTGCCCTCTTTATCCCTTTTTTCGGACTTTCGACGGATACGCAGCGCCGTGTGCCATGACAGTGATTTTCTACACCAAAGAAGGAAAGGACGAGTTTTGAGTTTTAAAGATTTGAAAAGTGTTTTTTTTTTTTTTTGCCAGTAAATGTAGTTACATCAGGAAATGAGCCGTTCATCAGTCTTATTTTTCAGCTTGTTTAGTTAGATTTATGAAACTAAAAAAAAAAAAAAAGAAAAGAAAAAGTTTCCGATCCGTGAACACTCCATACACAAGCGCTACCAGGTCGTTCTGACAACAACATTAAACAGTCAACGTGACTGAAAAAAAAAGACTTAAACTTAGCTATTTTTTTTTATTTCAGTGAGGTTTTTAAAAAATAAGCACTGCGGCTAACAAATCCTCTGTTAGAAAATGTACCACCAACTTGTTATATAAAAGGTCCCAGTAAAACACAAGGCACAACCTATTTTAACTCAATTGTCAATTATCTAAATAGGCCAAAAACAGACAATAGAAATGCAGTCTTTTACTCTAATGCAGCAATTTATTTCAGACTGTAAGATCAGGCAGCGACAGACTGGCGCATGTGCAGCGTGGACGAGGAAAGCCTTTCCTCTGCAGCTGTGAGGGACTGCTGAGCTAGGAACGGGCCGCTTGTGAGCTCTCTGCAACAGGAAAAAGGACCCTGGGACACTTTCGCTGCTCATTCATATAAGAAAGAATGATAAAGGCTATCAAGTCAGAGTCGCTAAAAGTCTGCGTTACCGTCACAAAACGTTGACAAGTCTGTTGCTTAGAGACTTATTTACAAATCAGTAGCTGAATAAAGAGGCACGGTCGCTAAACTGTATTAACAATAAATAAACACTGAATGGGAGGAAGCAAAGAGATGTAAGTGAGATTTGGAAATACTGGAAGCCTTTGGGAAATCTCACAGTTGAGGTAAGGATTTTTCTTCTCTAAAAATGACATATGAAGACTGATGTTTCTGTGATACTAGCGTGACTAGCACTGCTAATCGCTAATAAAAGACGTTTAAAATGTCAACTCTGTAGCAACTTTTGTCGTTGTTTGAAATTATTAGCAAAACCGTGCTCACGGAAGGCGGACTAGAAAAAAATCATTTTAACTGCTGTTTTTGTATTTTAAAGATATTAATTATTATTACTGTCCCTCAAGAGTAATTATCTCTGGACAGGGTAAAGCTGCAATCACAACAATGTGCACAAAGCAAAAATGTTAAATCAGAATCAGCCAACATTGGTACGAACAAGAAATGGCTGCAAAACTGTGATCGGTGCATCTCTTATCGGCTGCTCGTCATGTACCGTTTCTGATTTTGCGTCTGCTCAGTTTTGTCTCGGACCAAGCACACAAAAAACAAACTCTTACTTGATGGTTCCTTCAGGGAGCTCGGGCGTGGTGGAGGATGAGGTGTGTCCCAATACATAGCCAGGGATCCAGCCCTCGGCCGCGGGGGAGTGCTCGTTGGCGGCTCTGTACACCAGGAACATGTTCTGCTGGTTGCTGGCGAGCATCTGGACCACCTCACCCTGCGCCACGCTGATCTCATCCTCCTTCACCGCCACATAGTCCTGGGTCACCAACATGGTGGACACACTGCTGCTGCTGCTACTGCTTTCACTCTGCTGGAGAAGAAGATTGTAAAAAAACCTTAGGGATGGAACAGTAACACACTCATAAAAAGTAAACGATAAACAAAAATCATTGATCGACTGAAAGTGGGTCAATAAGCCATCAAATGTGTGATTTTTTTTAATTGATGGAAACAGTTTGTTTAATGCATGCAACTATGAAACCGTTGCAAAATCCCTTTTTTTTTTATAAAAAAAAAAAATCTTGCAATCGCATGAATGTCATCATTCAAAGTGAAGTTTTAAAGGTTCGGACACAGAAGGGATGATCCTCAGGCGAGGGGCACTGAGACAGCAAAACTGGCGTTTACTCGCTAAGGGAACGAAACGAAAGCAGCAAAACTGAGATACAGAAGAGATGATCAGAAAATCAGAGTTGTTGTTGTTGTGCCGCCCCGACGGCTACCCGACCGCGATCATGGCTTATCGCTTGAGGTTAATGAGACAGGAGGAAGAGTGTCGCTTTACGTCATCTGGTTAGTGTCAGACGGTCGCAGACGAGAAGCAAGCACACCCAGTGCAGAGAGAGCGTCTCACAAATGCAGAAATGACAGGTGCCCTGTGAGTCAGAGCTGTTAGTAAACTCATGAAGAGCCCGAGTGTTCTCCGCTAACGCTGTCAGTGAAGTTAGTGCGCGCAGGTAGGGTGTTAATCTCCAGTCAGTGCTTCAGTAGCTGGTGTTGCATGTAGAAGCCAGCAGCAGGGGCGGCTGGTTGACAGCCAGTCAGTCGGTTAGGAAGTGGTTAGTGACTAGAGAGGAGCCTGATGGCTCCCTACGGGTCGTGGGTCTCGTCTCGACGTCTTACCCCGTTGCTCTGGGTGGATGTTACGGACTGCTCACTGGTGGAGGAGCAGGTGCTCATTCTGTCTGTTTCCTTACTGGAGTTGCGGTGAAAAGGCAGCGTTCCTCTTGCCGAGGGGTCCCCGCCAGCGCTACTGTCATTGGGGAGGGAGAAGGAACCGGGTCTGCCGGCAGGAGAAGGAGGCAAAGGGGGAACGGCGGCCCAGAAAGGGTTCCCTTTATGCGCTGGGCTCGAGGGGACGAACGGTTCCTTTCCCGCTGGGGTCTGAGGGGATATGAGCGGGCAAACCGTCCCGACTCGAGGGCTTCTGAGAGAAAAACTCAGAGGAGCCGCCGGCATCTGCGGCAGTGCAGTTTTTTGATGTGTCTGGTTCTCCTCATAGCCCCCAAGCATGTGGTTTGGACCGCCGTCCGCACTACCTGATGGCCTGTTACTGTTATTGCAGTTACTCCCCTGAGAACTGTCCAGCCTCTTCAGCGTAAAGACCTCAGAGACTAGCAGCTCTCCGTTAGTCGGGCTGTCTGAGTACGGGTAAGCGGGAAGGGACGGGTGGCAGGGGGACCACATACCTGCTGATCTGTCAGGCCCCTCGGGGCCCGGGGGATGGTGGTGGTGAACGGGCTGGGGGAGCCGTGAAGATGGCTGGGGGATGCGAGACGGTCGGGAGCGAGGGCCGCACAGGGAGGAGGAGTTCCCCCCTGATCCTCCAGAGCAACCACCCCCTCCTCCCCCTCCTCCTCCTCCTCCTCCCGTGTTGGAGGAGCTGTTGGTGCTGCTACCTCCTGTACTGCTGCTACTGCTAGGGGGTCCTCCCCCACCCACATGATTCCTCTGGTACTCTATGGGGGATGTCAAAGCTGTGGGACAGAAAAACAAAAGGATTTTTCTCATGTCACTACGTGTGTTTTGAACTTTTTTTTTTTACCTTTTTTCACAACTTCACACATCAAGGGATTTTACTAAAATATTATGTGACAGACTAACAGTGTGTAATTGTGAAACGGGAGGGGGAAAAAGGATACATGGGTTTTATTTCTTTATTCTCTACAAATACATCTAAGTATTCACCATGGGAACGGTGTGTAAAAGGCTATGATCAGTTTTGCAATGTTTTACCCTTAGGCCAGAAATGTACGTTTGGCTTCATCTGACCACCAGAGCGTCTTCTTTCACTAGTCTGGCTTGGGGCAAAACGCACACAGGGACTCTAATGGCTGTCTTTCTTCATGCTACTCTTCCATAAAGGCCGTGTTTTTGCAGTGTGCTGCTCAGCAGCCATTTCCTGCTGATTTACAGTTGAGATGTTCAAACCTGCGATTGCTGTATAACCCAACCCTGCTATAAACCTCTCCACAACTTTCTACCTGACTCGTTTACAACAACAATTTACGACATTTACGACAATTTTTTTCTTATTTCTCATTATTCTTTTTTTAAAACCCTGTGTTTTTCACGCAATCAAAATAAAACACACAGTTTTAGCGCCAGGCACTGTATTACTTGGCGCCAACGTTGAACTGTTTTGTACACGGGGGAGGAGCAAGGTGTTTTACCGTTGAGGAAATTGCGCTGGTTCTCCAGAATCTGGCTGACCTGGTGGACCCAGGCTTGACTGACTCCAGGATTTGTGGAATGGAGGGTGAATCTTTCTAGGTTGCCACTGGATGATCTGGAGATCAGCGTAAACTTGCAGGGGTCTTCTGAATGCTCCTCCAGACCCAAGCAGCTCACCTGCAGAGGAAAGATGCAATCCGTTTAAAGTGACCCTGGGTTGTAAAAAAAACAAACAAATGAAATATTTTTACTGAGCTGAACTCACCTTGATGCTATTCTTGAAGAGGTAGCCTGGAGTAGAGAAGCCCTTCTTTTTGTCCAGAGGCTCGCTGAATATAACGATCTGCTCAAAGAGAAACACTCGCCTCTCTTTCATTCTGGACAGGAGGCCTCCATCTTGGTCTGAGACCATGAAGGTGTCCTGCAGGAGCAGTTTGCCCTGAGCTACAATTTTACCCTGATGGGAGAAACAAAAGCAAAACATCTAAATCATTCAAATGTTTTAGACGAGCCTCTCTGGCGGAGCTTAACCACGTTTAGGAACCTAAACAGCCTCCACTGCTTTCTGAAATAAATGGTCGCACGCTGACACCTAGTGGCGGTGGACTAACTTTGGATAATTTACTACGAGGCAAACCTTAACCTTCAGACATGCACCTTCAGATATTTTACATCACTACTTGTTCTAGAGAGCTGTAAAACCCCTGATTTCATGAGGAGAGGACTTACTTCGAAACCCTGTAGGCGTCCGACATTCATCATGTCATTGCAGCGCTTTGGGACCACACACATCACTTCTACAGCTCTCTAAAACACGGGAAGACAGCACAATTTAGGACACTAAATTGTGTGAAAGACAAAAACAAAGTGGAATCTTTGGCATCATGAGAGATTGATGTCTGGTTTTGTACTGAGAGCTGTACCTCCAGCTCTTTTGTCTCCACTCCAGCCTTCTTAGAGACTTTAAGTAGATCCTGTTAGGGGTGGAAGAAGCATATAGAGTTATGCAATTTGTGCCGTGTAATTATACATTAATAAAAGCAAGAGCTCCTTGCAGTACCTTCAGTAGAAGCTGGTACTTCATAATTCTCTGAACCGGTTTGATTAGCAGGTCTGTGATCTGCAATCTGTGACCCAATCGCTGCTTAAGGTCCTGGACAACAACATAGACATATTTTATTTGTGGAACAATCCCCGATGCCAAAAAAAGGGAAGATAATTTTACAAGGAGGAAGTTTAAAGTTAAGAAGACGTCTTACCTCAAAGTAAGTGTCAATGTACTCTGACACGATGTGCTCAGATTTAGGCTTGTTCTGACAGTACACGATGTACATGTGCAGCCGTCGCTCCTACAATCGAAGCGCAAGCAAAGTCTGCTTTTAGTTTTTTGTAAAAAAAAATAACATTTAGCAAAGACGCGTGAAAGCAAAAAAGCGTTTTTCTTTAACCTGTTTGACGAATAAAGGAGCCAGCCGTTCAGGATCCTCCAAACACTTTTCAAGCTCTCCCAGGAAGAAACTGTGGACGTATAAAAGAACGAGATTATTGATTTTCACCCAACAAAATACGCAATATTGACAGTTCCTTTGTGTTCTCTCTTATTCTGTTGCGTAACGCCCAGTGCTGTAAAAACAACACAGCTTTAAAAGCTTCTTTCTTTTGAGTCGTGCATGCTGAACGAGGCTGCCCGCGTACTCTTTGTGCCAGTCGTAGATCTGATGGATGTTTCCGAAGACGATCTTATCTTTCCCTCTCATGTCATCCGGAACGCCCTCCTCTTTCATCCTGCTCATGTAGCCCTGCGGAAAGGAAAGCAAACTCTTCTGCTGAAACCTGCAGGAAACATCGATCGATAAACTGTGACTGTAGCGGTTTGTGATTTTTTTACCTCCACTACAGATCCCAGGTCTCTGACATAGTCTCGCTCAGTCTCCACCAACTCCAGAAGCACATAGCTGAGCAAGACAAGAGAAAGGTAAAAAATGGGCATTTAACTCCGTTCATCCTCATGTCAACCCTAAAGGAAAGCATAACAGCATGATGCTGCTACCATCACGTTTCAGCGTGGAAATGGTGTGTTCAGGGTTAGCTTTCTACCAAATGTAGCATTTTCTTCCCATGCAGGTCAGAAGGTTTAGATTTGGTGTCGTTTGACCAGAGCACCTCCTTAGACATGTGCCCGAAGGGCTCCATGGCTACCGGCCAAATGTAAACATACTTTGTCCGGCTTTCTTTCAACAATGGCTTTCTCTTTGCCATACTTCCATAAAGGACCGAATAGCGGAGTGCTTTACTGGTTACTCCTTAAACCCTGCAGGCTTCTCGGCCGTTCCTTTGATTAATCCTCTCCTTGCCTGGCTGCCGGCTTTAGTTGACAGTTGTGTTTTGGCAGGTTTACGGCCGAGGATATTTGTTCATGGCAGAAACCTCTTCACAACTCTATCCCTGAATCTTTAGCCGTGTTCGTCCATCCTCACAATGCACTTTGTTCATTAATGTTCTCCAGCTATCAACCCTCTGCCTTTATACCAAGATTATATACAGGACTCTACTTACTAGCTGGTTGAATTCTGAAGGGAACTGGCTCCACTGGTATTTATTCAGGGGCATCAGAGTAAGGGGGCTGTTTTAGAAATGTAAACCACATATCTTTTTCCTTCCACGTCACCATCATGTAATAATTTGTGTTGGTGTATAAACGTTAAGTTGAAAAAAATATATATAAAATTCCCCTAAATTAAAGTTATTGATTGCAATGTGACAAAATTAAAAGTTGCCGTGCATTTCAGTATCATCTGTAGTATCCGAAAGCATGCAGCTGAGGACAAAGAGTACGAACTGATTCATGCTAAACACCAGCAAGACACGAAGCTTGTAACTCACTGCCTCCTCTTCAGGAAGCCGGTTTTTCGCTCGTCCACGTCGTCGATGGGCGAGGAGGAGGAGAGCAGCGAGTTATCCGACGGGTTGAAGGAGGGCGAGCTGCTGTCACCTTGCTCCACCGACAGAGAACTGGGCCGGTCCTCCAGGGACTGCGCAAGAACAGAAAGACAAAGATGAAGAAACAAGGAGCGAGGGGAGAAAAAAAAGCCTCCGTAAGATATTTTAAACTTGTTTTCCATCAAGATGAAGGATGCGCTGAATGTAGGACAGCGGCCACGAGCGTCTTAGGGATTAGCGCCCATTTGTTGGAACAGAGGACAGCTGGCACAGTTAGTCAGAGTTCTGACAGATGACAAGTAGGCTCGGATGCCATTCTCCGTCACCAACACCAGACAGAAAAAAAAAAAAAAAAACAGAAAAAAAGTGTGTGTTCTTGCGTGCACATCTATCAGAATTGTTTTGCGTCCACGTGTGGCAGGTTTACAAGTACTTGTGGGTGTTGTTGATGACTTCGGACTCACCATCTTGCTCTTCACCAGCTCCTCGATGGCACTGACCAGCTCCGCGGCGCTCGGTGTCTCCGAGCTGCTGGGGCGAGCGGACAGCCGAGACGCAGACTGAAAGACAGAGCAGGCAGAGGATGTAACACAAATGATTAAATTTAAATCCATACATCATGACTGGTCTAAAATTTCCCATGCTGCTTTGCACACAGAGACATTTAGGGACTGGGTAAAAGTCGGTCCGCCTGCTCAAAACCTTTCTGAAAACAGGACCCTTTCCAAGTAGGTAAAGTACACTTCTTCACTTCATAAAGGAAAATTGCCATCTATTAATTTTGCATGCAGATGGTCATCAGTTTTGAACGCTGTGATCAGGCTCACCGTTCTTGGGTTTGGACCTCGACATCCCTCATGTCCACAAAAGAACTGGTTGCGTGTGATTTTTCCCTAATAACACGACTGCTTAAAGGCAAAGCTGGAGCCAATCTCAGGCTGGTCTCGGGGAAAATAGGATCATTAGGCGGGTATAGGTCAAGGGGCAACTTTAGGGCAGCAGAGTGCTCTTAATTAAGTGCACATGCCTTGATTGGTCAGACAACTCATTTATAGCAAGCAGTGTTGCTTAATACTCCATTGGACAGTTTGTCTCTGCTTTTCTCTAAGCCCGGCTTAGAGAAAAAAAGAAAAAGGTGATGATTAACAAAACATCCATTGGACATGATCATTTGCTCTTAGTAATACCTTACTTCTGCAGACACAATTAAATGGAGTATTTTTTTCTATTAGCAACAATAAAACAGTTGCATTCCAAAGGAGAGACATTTAGAAGGAGGACGGAAAAAAATAAAGGTAGCCAAATAAAGAAGGAGACAGAGACTATTAGGTGTAATTACATGGAGAGATGTGGAAACTGGGACAGGAGAGAGGCAGAACAGAAATCGACGTAATGCTGAAGGAGCAAAACATGCAACCATTAGAAAAAAAATGAGAGGAAAAACAAAAGAGAAAAAAAAAGGTTATTAGTGCAAAATTAAGGTTCAGTTGTGTTTTTGTTGGTTCTAAGATGATGGAATGTGTAACAATTCTACTAAATACTCCCTAAAAGAGTTTGTTTAAAGTATGATGATCTGCATGTTTCAGGAAACATGGATAATTTTAAGAGGAACATTTATTATACAGCTTGAGATATACAGTGCTTTGAAAAGGTATTTACCCCTTACAGATTTCTTTTGTTTTTGAACTTTTCCATCCATCCATCCATCCATCCATCCATCCATCCATCCATCCATCCATCCATCCATCCATCCATCCATCCATCCATCCATCCATCTCAGAGCAGGGTGATTGGGGTGGGGGCAATTTAGAGAGACCAATTAACCTAATACTCATGTTTTTGGACAATAAGAGGAAGAAAAACCTTTTTTTTCAGACTATAAGTCACATATTTGGCTGACCATGCGACTTATGGTTAGGTGCAACGTTTATATCAAAAATAACATTGTTAAATGGCAATCCATACTGACCAGCATGAAACACTGAGTAAATATTACCGTCTATAGCCGCAAGGGGGCTCTCTAGGCTTGTGAAAACTATATGATGCTCATGTACTACTTAACAGTGAATTCAAACATTAACTTATGAACAACAAAGACTGAACGCAGTGTTGTTTCACTGTTTCAGTCTGCATTTACTGTCGCTCTCAAACATCCGTGTCGTACTGTTAGCTTAGCATGTAGCATCGTTATGCTCACGGTCAAATTTCCGAGTTATTTCGACAACTTTCAGTGTAACGACCCGTTACACTGAAATGTGCTGTCAAGAACGTTGCCGGATGGAGTTGCTGGATTGTTATGCTAAATTACCCCATTCAGGCATGTTGTTCAGCCTGTTGTGGATGCAGTTGCAGAATTGAATGGGTTGCCTTACCAGATTAAATGTCACTTTTTAGTTATGGACTAAATTTCTAAATAAATGAGACTTATAGTCCGGTGAGACGTACATCTTTCTTTCCTCTTTATGACACGTTTTTTTGACTCATATTCCGGAGCGACTTATAGTCCGAAAAATACGCTAAATGTGAACAACTGTGGTTTCTCATCTGCTTCTGAATTTCTTCTCATTGGCCGTGATGTGCTATATTTTCAGTTCTCTTAACCTACTTCATGTTGTCAGACAGGATCTATTTAAGTGAATACCTGATGTTACAGGTGGGGCAGTAATCAGGTCTGGGTATAACTAGTAAAATTGAAATTACCTGTCTCAGGACTTCCGGTGACGCCATGAAAGGAGAAGCAGCCTGATTGCCCTACTCTGAGGAAAATCCCTTAAAACTAGCTTATTTGGCGATATAACATATAATTTATAACAATTCGACGAATTACAAAAATGACTACTCTCAGAAAAGAAGCTGATAAGAAAAGTAAAACGACTTCGCGGAAAGAAACCTGCCAACTTCCAGAAACTACGACGGTCGTGAGCGAACAGAAAGACAATATGGAGACTGTACTTGCAGAGCTAATACAACTGAGAAAGGAACACACGGATGCTTCACACGATACTAAAGCTACTCTGTCAAGGGTGGAATCATCATTGAAAGACGTGCTTGAACGAACGACGAAACTGGAGCAGCAAATTACCGACATCAACCAAAGAGTGAGCGACGCTGAGGACCAGCTGCTCCGCCATGACCGCGTGCTGCGCTACATGCTACAGAGAGAAGCTAATCTCTCAGCTAAATGTGAAGACCTCGAGTCAAGATCCAGGCGCAACAATCTACGCATATACGGGATACCTGAAGGAGAAGAAAAGAACGACATGATTTCCTTCGTGACTGACTTGATGCGCACCTCACTCAAACTACCGCAGGACATGAATCTGAATATAGAGAGGGCCCACCGGTCGCTAAATGTGAAGCCCAAAGACTCCGCTCCCCCTCGGTCAATCATCGTCAGGTTTTCTAACTACAGAGTGAAAGAAAAAGTAATACAGACGGCATGGAGTAGACGTGATGTTACCTACCACGGCCAAAGGATATACTTCGACCAAGATTACACGGCGAACGTACAGAAGAAACGCAAACAGGTCCGAGAAGTTATTAAGCAACTTAAAGACAAAAATGTGAAAGCAGTGTCACCTTTCCCGGCTCAACTGAAAATCCACCTGGACTCCGGTGTGAAGACCTTTGCAACACTTGCAAGAGCAACCTCAACACTGGAGAAGATGGGAATCCATGTCAAGATAGATGAGCGTGAGAGATACCGAGAGGAACTGCTGGGCGAATCCTGGACCACGGTGCCCGGAAAAGCAGGAGAAACTATGCTGAGCATAACGGACATGCGGGCGATTTTGCAAGGTAATAATTAAACCAAGGATTTGGGAGTAATATATGGACAACTAAAATTGATCTCAAAGTATCATATTTGGGATAAAACGACTTGAAAGAAGGCTAGTTTAGTAAAATATGAAACAATTCTGTATACCAGGGAATTTCCTCACCACAGGAACGGTAGGATGATTTATTTTTTCTATTTTATTTTATGTATACTTGTTTTTGGAAAGGCAAGTCCGGGAACAGACTCTTGTTGTCAGACTGCTATTACACGGCGTGTTCAGGCGAAGGGATTCTGTCACACCCCCTTCGTCGCCATGGAGACCAGTTTTAAGGCCGTATTGTTACTTAGCTCAGTGTTTGGAAGCCTGTTCACTTTAAAGTTCAAGTATGTTCTAATGTTTGTAAACTTTACCTTGACCAATTTAGCAAATGTGCAATCACATCGTGTAAAATACATATTTTACATTAATATTGATACTTACAGGATCAGCAATATAGAAAAGGTATTCATAATTAAAAGGTACATATGGAAAAACTAACAATCGTAACATATAATGTCCACGGATTAAATCACCCAATAAAGAGGAAAAAAATCCTTAATCAACTAAAAAAGATGCACTGCTCCATTGCCCTACTACAGGAAACCCACTTAAACGAATTAGAACATAAAAAATTAAGACGGGACTGGGCAAATCAAATATATAGTGCATCATATGGAAATAAGAGAGGAGTCACTATTTTATTTAACAAATCATTGGCCTTTTCCACAGAAAAAGTTATACAGGATAAAATGGGGAGATATGTCTTTGTGATTGGTCGGATGTGGGAGGAGGAGATATCTATTTTGAATCTTTACGCTCCTAACGAATGTGATGAATCCTTCTTTAAAGAAATAGCTAATATAATTGCAGAGAATGCTAAAGGCATAGTAATAGTTGGAGGAGACTTTAACGCAGTACATGATGGCAAAATGGATAGGACACCAGTAGAGATGGGGAGTCAGAGCAGAAAAACAAAAATACTTAATAATATGGTAACTGAACTGGGACTGGGGGATCCATGGAGATTTAAAAACCCGAGCAAAAAGGATTTTACTTTCTTTTCGAAAGTTCATAATAGCTATTCAAGGATAGACTTCTTTTGCATACCTCAAAAATATTTTTATAAAGTAATTGACTGTAGTATTGAACCAATTACTCTGAGTGACCATGCTCCAGTTACCTTACAACTAAACTTAAGTAAGGACATTCCCTTTAGATACTGGAGGTTAAATGTATCACTACTCACCAACACATCAGTGATTCAGGAACTGAGACAACATTTGCTTGAATATTTAGAGATAAACGATAATGGATCAGTAACACCACCTATGATGTGGAGTGGAGCCAAGGCAGTATTAAGAGGAAAAATGATACAGATATCTTCTAGACTTAAGAAACAACGCATGGAAGAACAAACAAGACTTGAAAATAAAATAAAACAACTAGAAATTGAGCATAAGCATAGAGGAGGAGATGACACTCTAACAGAACTAAAAGAGACTAGAAAAAAGCTTGATGAAGTTCTTACATACAAAGCAGAGGGAGCACTGAGGTTCTCCAAACAAAGATTCTATGAGATGGGAAATAGAGCCAGTCGACTGTTATCTTTCCAGCTTCGAAAAACACAATCGGACAGAATAATACACAAAATAACAGATCCCTCACTTAAAACAACTCTATTTCGTCCGATAGAAATTGCCAACGCTTTTGCATCCTTTTATAAAAACTTATACCAGGAACCAAACCAAATCAACAACGAAGTAAAAAATCAAACTGCTATGTTTCTTGCTAAGTTAAGACTACCTACTCTGTCCGATGAGGAAGCGGCTGAAATGATCTCAGATATAAGAGAAACAGAAGTACAGGAGGCAATTAACAATTTGAAAAATAATAAATCTCCAGGGACTGATGGACTCCCGGGGGAATTCTATAAGTGCTTCAAAAACATCTTATCGCCAACACTAACTAAAATTTTTAACTATGCACTTAACAAGGGTGAAATCTCAAACTCCTGGTCTGAGGCCATCATCTCAGTTATTCATAAGGAAGGGAAAGACGCAACAATTTGTGAGGGATACAGACCAATTAGCCTGTTATGCACAGATCTAAAACTACTAACCAGTATTCTAGGTAAAAGGATACAGAAATATATTAAAAAACTAATTCACCCAGACCAGACGGGTTTCATTCCAAATCGACAAAGTATTAATAACATAAGGAGAACCCTGAATCCTGAATATTATAACACAAGCCAAAGAAACCAACCAAGAATCCATGCTAATTAGTTTTGATGCACAAAAAGCATTTGATACAGTTAACTGGCAATTTTTATATAACACCTTGTTAACTATGGGCTTCCATCCACGTTTCGTGGAATGGATTAAAATAATATACACGAACCCTAAATCACGTGTTAGAGTTAATGGATTTTGCTCTGACTTCTTTATGCTTGAAAGAGGGGTTCGCCAAGGAGATTGTCTTAGTCCCCTACTCTTTGCATTAAACATCGAACCTCTGGCAGCAGCGATTAGAATGAACAAATATATTAAAGGTATTAGAGATAAAAATAATACGGAACACAAGATTTCACTTTTTGCCGACGATATTTTGACCTACATAAGTGATCCGGTGAAGTCTATTCCCTCACTTATGGAGACTATTGAAGAATATGGTAGACTTTCAGGTTACCAAATCAATCAATCCAAATCTGAAGTGATGGTGTTACACGGCCATTTACCCACAAAATTAACAGATAGATTCAAACCTAAAATATCAAAACAGGGATTCAGATACTTAGGAATCTTCATAACTCCTCAAACTTCACAACTTTTTAAAGCTAATTATGGAAAACTAATGGATGAGATCAAGACAGACCTTATGAGATGGAACATTCTACCCCTCTCACTCGTAGGGAGGATTGAAACCATCAGAATGAACATCCTTCCAAGACTCCTCTTTCTTTTTCAAACCTTACCTATAAAAGTACCCATGTCCATATTTAATATTCTGAATAAATGGCTTTCGAAATTTATCTGGCAAAATAAACGCCCCAGAATTAGATTGAAAACTCTTATGTGTCCTAAAGAACATGGGGGACTAAACGTACCAAACCTTAAAAAATACTACTGGGCCGCACAAATTAGATCAATAATAACATGGATACGCCAAGACGAAGATACAATTTGGTACAAGATGGAACAAGGTGACTCCCAAGATATACTTCTTGATACTGTCCCATTTGTTAACCAAAACACATGGACAAAGAATAAAATTAATAATGAATGGGTTAAGTTTACTCTAGTAACATGGGCAAAGATCAAAAAGATACTAAATTTACCCAACTCCTTATGTAGAGTTATACGGCTCGACCATAATTCTGAATTTCTTCCTACATCTGGATTACATAACTGGGTTGAAAAAGGATTGATTCTAATAGATCAAATGTTTGAAAATGGAAACCTAATGTCCTTTCAACAACTTCAACAAAAATACAATCTCCCAACCCATGATTTTTTTAAATATCTACAAATGAGACACTACCTGCAGAAACATAGGGAATGGGAAAACCTACAAATACCCCCCTCAAACATAGAGAATTTTTTTCTCTCTGTAATAAAAGGAAATATAACCACCAAATTCATATCCCATATTTACAAAATATTGCAAGAGGAAGGAATAACTGACACAAAAGATATTAAAGGGAAATGGGAGCTAGAAATGAATGTCATAATCAATGATGAAGACTGGGAGAAAATGTTCCGAGAGGGTCATAAAATATTAAATAGCCCAATGCTAAGAGAATTTGAATGGAAAATCAAAGTGAGATTTTTCAGGACTCCTCTTCTCACATCCAGATTTAACCACACCTCGGACAAATGTTGGAGGGGTTGTGGACTAATTGGAGATTTCACCCATATATTTTGGGACTGTCCAAAACTATTAAACTATTGGAAAGGAATACAAAGGGAAATTAATAAATGTCTAGGCATTACAATTCCTCTAGAGCCATCTTTAATAATACTGGGTATTTTCCAGAATAAAATCCAAGATCACAGTAAGATTTATATCTTAAAGATTTTACTTGTCCTCGCAAAGAAAATGATCACTGTCTCATGGCTGAAGCCTCAGCCCCCAACAATTTCCCAATGGAAGAATAGAGTGAGGGAGGTTTACCATATGGAACATATTACGGCAAAACTTCAGATGAAAAGTGATATCTTCCTAGAAAAATGGTCCCTAATTCAAACATTCATTTCGAATCACAATTGATGGAAACTATGATTAATAAATAGGAGACTCCTCCTCGTGTTCTTCACCCTGATTGTACAATTATTACTTGCCTCTTTAAGACCTCAGACAAACAAAACATTTTATGAACATAACATGTGAGTTTGTACATGTAACCTGTAAAATGTATTATTTGTAAGATGTATGTGATGTGACCTGCACTGGAAAATCTGAATAAAAAAGTTCTAAAAAAAAAAGAAATTACCTGTCTCAAAAGCATCTGCTTGATTACAGTTAATTCGCAAATTTTACGCCTTTTTACCTTTTGACACAGAGCCAGGTAGGTTTGGATAGTATTTGAAACACTTAAGTGTGATTAAAAAGCAAAAACAGAAGAACTCTGTAAAGGGAACCGATACTTTTTCACAGCACAGTACTTTGCAGCAATTATTCATCTCGGTGTCTTCCTCATCAAGAAAAAAAAAAAAATACATTAGCATTCATGAGTCATCATTCTGCAGTATGATTAAAAAAAAGTGATGCCCAATGAAATCGAAGTGAGAAAACATATTAAAAAAAATGCCTTTTTTGTTCTTTTATCTGTCACCATGTCGTCCTAAAAAGGGTAAATTAACATGTCAAACTAGATAACCCACCTTATCATCCTGGGAGTCAGGCTGCAGTAAGCTATGCTGCTGGATTGCCATAGGGGGCGGTAGAGGGACAGCGTCGGCCCCCTCTTCTCCTTCCTCCTCGCCACAGCTCTGCATGCCCGATGAGGAAGACTTGGACAAGGTGCCACTGCTCAGCCCTTCATTACGCATCCGCTAGAGAGAAAGCATCAACAGTGACTGTCAATCCAAAGGAGTCCCTGCATTCTGCGAGGTCTGGCAACAGTGTCGCAGCATCTGCTCTTACCTCCTCCAGGGTCTCGTCCTGGGGCGTGGCGGCGCTATCGTCAGAGTCCTTCTGCGAGCCCGGTATTGCGTCCATGTTCTTCCTCGTGCCGTCGCGGTTCTTCTTATGCTTGTTGGCGAGTTTCTTCACGTGCCCGTCGGCTTTCCCGGAGCTCAGCCTTCGCACTGGGCTGGTAAGCCACTTTCTTAAGGTGTTCCCGGGACGTTTCGGGCCAGGTGAGCTGTGGGGTCCGAAGGTGTGACTGGACCCAGGCTGCAAGGCGTCGTTACTGGATACAGACAACGTGTCTGAATGTGAAGGGGGGGGGAGAGATTAAAAACAGGGTCAGATGGGGAATTATTTCAACTGATAACACTAGCAATGCAAAGGGCAACTGTCTGGTGTTCGAAAGTGGACAGTTTCCAATTTTACAGTCTTTGATCTGTGACCAGCTCACAACATCCAATCCTTTTCTAACCAGCTAACAGCTAGCGCTACCATGTGACTCTGACCACAACATGTTACTAAGTGAAAGAGACTCAACATGAACTACGTTATTCTAGGATCAGCCAGGTGATTAAAAGAAATTCAAAGTATTTCTGTAAAGAAAAGTCTGTCCTTCCTTCCAAGCTGCGCAAGATTGAGAGAGAACCAAACTTTAGGCAGATAACAGGAAGGCTGAAAAGAGTACAGCCTCTTAAGCCCAGCGGCCCTTATCTCTGAGAGTGGTGTTCCCCCCCTACGTTCTTCGCTGTAGCGTCCCTTTGTTAAACATCACAAATTTGGTGTCCACAGATGATCTAAATTTAAACCAAGATCATTTAAATGGAGATTGTAATTGCACAATAACATGTGATTAGATACATTTTTGAGCAAAAATTCAGAACAAAAAAGAGCTTTAGGTGGCGGGGGTGTTCTGGCCTTAAGAGGTTAAGGTGCTCTCTCAAAACCTTTTGACGTTTCACTTTCTATGACGGAATATGTTGGATACGGAAATGTTGGCAGGCGTTCGCGAAGCTCTTTCACTTGCAGTATACGGAAACTTAGGTCGCTGACGTCACCAAGTTTCAGAGAACACAGAAGGTCAACACAAGAGTGAGATTTCATGCATTGTGTGTGGTTATTGTTCAGTAAGCAGCCACCTCCACACAGTGATGACGCTCCTTGGGGAATCTGTAGGAGGAAGACTCTTCATCGAGGAGAGATAGAATGATGAGGAAATAAAACAGGATGAAGGGATGCTTCAGACGCTGTCTGCGTAAAGTCCTTCTGTCTATTTCACCTGTCTATGATCGCTCCATTTGTTTTTTTTTCTTCAAAAAATAATCCCTTTCATTTATTTTGAAAAGACATCTGTTCAATGTTTCACACAAGTCAAGTGCGTATTGATGGCACGTGTGTTAATGGAAACCACGCAAAAATGCAGTAGATCTCAAAGTGTGGCGGCCTTTTGGCATCGCCATCGTTTAGAGCCGTTTCTTGGTTTAAACAGAGGCAGCTGCTAAACATTAGATCATGTGACTCACTCGAGCAACACATATGAATGACAGGTGTTTGGAGATTCTGCCCGTTCTCACAAAGCCTGAGAAAACGCGACCGCTCTGCGTGTAGCGATGCGTGCCAGTGTTTCAGCCTCTGGAAGCCTTTTACTGCCCTCCGCTTATTGGAAGCATGTGTTCACCGCTGCACATGCGAGCGGAGGGGAACAATGTTGTTCGCAGAATCACTAACACTTCAGGGTATTGTGAGGAAACCATTAAAAGCATGTCCTGTGAGATGGATCAGCCGGTGTGAAAAAAAAAAATGCATTATGGTTAGAAATTACGACTGCCGACGGTAGATTTGATTTACCCACAGCTCAGGATAACGTGATTGATTTGTCATCACTGAGATTCATTTGTCATCACTGAGCAATATGCTGATATTTTATTGTATTTCCATTCAATAATTATTTTCCCCCCAGAAAAACCAAAAACACAAACACTTCACTGTCCGTGATAAAAAGTTTACCGCCGAGAAGTGGAAAATGGGCTCTACACCCAAGCAATCTATTTAAGGAAGACAATAAAATATAGAAGGCCTGTTTGTCTTGCTTGAAGGCACACTGATGCAGCGTTATATTATTCCATTTTAGGGCAGCTACGATATATTCCTGCCTACAACCAGAGAGTGGTTCCAGTACCTTCTGTTTATTGTGAGGGAGGCTGTAAGTTATTCCTTTGTGGTCAGAACATGGAATAAAACAAAACAAAATTACTTTCAGCATGTTATTCGTCCAGTCCGGGATTATTCTAGATGTGAAAACTGTCAGCAATGACATCTTTTTCACTTATTGAATTTGATCACCTGTTAGGATAGCTGTGTGTCCCCAGATAACTAAACTGCTAGAGCAAATTAAATACTCAGATTATTAATGATCACAAACCCTCTGACGTGTGCAGTTACATCTCTTTTGCAAAGCCACAGAAAACCATATTCAGATTAGTTAGTAACAATTGATTTCTACTCTCTACTGTGTCTTGCAGGCTGATGCAAAATAGCTCAATCCTCCACCAGATTGTGCATAGCAGACAAGTTGCCCTCAACTGAACTTTGGACCGTCCTCCTATGTAGAATCGACCTGGACCGTTACAATTTTAGCACCTTTAACATGCTTTCAAGAGAAGTGGAAAACTGTCTGTCTTTTTTTGTGGCGTGGAAAGGCCCCTAGACTAAGATGCTCTCTATTGCAACGGTTTACCTCCAACAGTGGTTCTTTCTTTACCCAATTTTTTCACATATTAGTCGTCTTCATACACTCATAAACCGACTTACTGGCTAAATTCACCTAGTGTGATCTGCTGTAAACTTGAAATTCAATAAATGTCTGTGTCTTTTTCACCCGCCTCTCTTATCTATTCATCACTGCCTATTAAATGATCTTCCATTCCTTCAAATCCCATGGCACTATCTACACTTAAGATTTGGTCAAAATTTAGGTTTAGTTTTAAATTCGTACATCTAATGATGCCACTTTTATGATTTGGCATGAAAGAAGCATTAATACCATGAAAAACACCCTTGACAGGGATAGTGTTTTCTTAGTTCTTCTGAGCTGTCTTCAAAATTTAACCTTCATTATTCTCTCTTGTCTTTCTACTTTCAAACTAGACACCATTAGGAAATTATTACTATTACCAAATCTTCCAACTTCCTCAACTAGCCCACCATAGGATGTCCTTCTGAGTCTTAAGCCTAATCAGAAATCACCTCCATCTAATATCTATGAAACACTTATAGCGTCTCATCTGGTAATATGTTCTGGTACACCATCTGCTAGGTTACATCATTGAAATAAGAAACAGTCCATTTTTCAAAGTCCCACTTTATTTCAAATCTTTCCTTCAGTTCTAGGCCAGTTTGACAGATGTCAAACCTCACCTGGCAACCAAAGTCACATGTTTTTCTAGTGTACAAGGTTGCATGAATTCTGGAGTATTTACCTTTCTGTACTTTCAGGGGTCTTTGGAATCCAGATCCAAAGTGACCCTCTAATTGACATTTTTTTTCAGTCCCAATGACCCCTCTTAACCTGTCTCCCTAGCAAAATGAGATTTTAGCTTTGTGTTCCCTTTTAGCTAAATGCTGTACTTTACTCTTCTGAAAATCTCCCACACCTCCATCTACATCGCTATTGCTTAACACTGTCAGGATAAATTGAGGATAGAAAAGATTTTGCTAACGATGAAGGGTCGTTCAGCAAAATCTAAGCTTTAACAATACGTTTTAATTTTTTCTTTGTTTTAAAAGAAAAGCTAAAATGGTTGTAGAACGTCAGTGTCATATAAGATGTATGTAACGTGAACAACATTGTATAATGTTGACAAAGAAAGAAACAAAAGAACTTAAAAGCACTTAAATTCAAAAGATAAAAAAGTATTTTGATATTTTATTTTCCCTGCATCCCTACAGGGATATGGGTGTATATTATGGCAAATGGATGGAAAAATGGATGTTTGAATTTTTTCTTAAACAACACGGGTTTAAAAAGCTAAAAAAACACAATCTGTTTTATCCTTTTCTGTATTTGTCCAACGCAGGCATGATCGGGTATAAGGATTTCATCATATGACAATCTTTCTAACCTTAAGATACCACAGTTCCACAGTATATGCAGGGACAATAAAAACTAAATTTCTAAAATGCACTAATGGCTTTTGCATTTAAAACATAAAATCAATAATTATTGCTACTGCTGCTGAAATGATCAAGCATATTCTTTTGACAATAAAAAAATGATGCATGGACTTGGGGGAAAAAAGCTTCTGGTAAACATACGTATTGCAGCTCTGTTTACGTTTCGCTGCCATTAGACTCTTATTAAAGCAACACAGGCAGAATTAGCTGGTTAATGAGTCAGTTTGTTTGGTAACACCTGTAGGCGGCTGCTTAACAGAAATGCTGCTTGTGACAGAAAGGGATAAACAAAAACCCTCTTTCAGCCGTCTGACCAGCAGTGCACAGCAAGGTGCTGGGATGGGGGGAATTCTGCTTTACTCTATGATCCATGCAGCTTGAGAAAAAACTTCTGCCACACTGAAACTTTCTCTGGCATCCCACTAATGGGACTTGACAGGCAGGATGATTGTGGAAATTCAGGGTGTTTTTGAAACTGTAACCTTTCTTTTCTTTGTTACCAATAACCTACTAGCTCTATTTTAGAAAATCCAGTTGCGTTCCTAAGTAGCAAACATTTGCTTTTCATGAGCACAAACCAGAAGGAGCATACATCAGTCAGACCTCTCGTGTAGAACAAACAGACCGTGTTTCCTGCAGACATGCTGCGGTCACATGGGAACGTACAACCCCACAGCTAGCAACCACATTTAACCTGGGTTACTGTGCAGAGCGATTGCAAGGGAACGTTAAGAAGGCACAGGAACGCAGGAATGGAGTGCTGCACCTATAACTGTGTTTAAATTCAAGCTATTTGTTGCACTACAAAAAAAAAACATCAGAAAGTCTTCAGTTCTAAGTACGGTGCTGTTCACTGCAAGAGAGTAAAAGAGCGTAGAAATCCATAACTCGTACCGCGTGTTTCACTTTTAAAACGTTCAAGCGCCTGCTAAACAAGCATTTTTTTTCCATTTATTAGTGCTCTGAGTGAGGAGGGGGCTTTAACAAGGATGTAAAAAGGGTAGAAGATGGGGTCAGCAGCCTTGACACATTCCTCCTTTGAGAGGAATGACTCTTCAGACGCACGTTGACGGCATAATGGTAGCCCTTTGTCCTGCATGGTCTCTTTCACTGTGGAGACACCTCAAGGACAGTTAGGGCAATCCATATTTGGGGGCAACCCCCCCCCCCCCCCATGAACTCGCTGTCCAAAACGACCTCTTCCAGCTGTGTCCAGGACAGCCAAAAGATCTAATCTCCGCAGCAAACGTTAGGTCTTTCCAAAATCCTCCCACCAGTGAGACGTGCTCAGACAATCTTCCCCAGAAGACATCCTAAAAGGACCCTAACAGGACATGCAAGCGACCTTAAATGACTTATTTTCTGATTTGATTTATTGATTTATGTGGCGCTTTAAATCAACCAACTAAAGTGACAAACAGTAAAATCACAATGCGCACATACAAAACATACAAGCATAAAAACAGACAATGGGAAAAAAAGAATCATAGATAAAATGCCACCATGCTACTTGGCACTAAATGCCAAAATGAGTCTTTAGCTTGGATTTAAAGGGGCCTGGGTCTGTGGTGGAGTGAAGGTCTAAAGGAAGGTGGTTCCAAAGTCTTTGGGTATTGGACACAGAGGAGCAGCTCCCAGACTCGGTATCTGTTGGAGAGATGAGGTCCTCAATGCTTTCCTCATGATCAGATCAGCCTAACTTTGTTGCAATGTCATTTCAGCTGCTTAGGTGCATCCCTCCTCCAGCAGACCTGAACCAAATGGCTGAATTCCCTCATCAGCATTCTGTCATTTGGCTCTGCAGGAGCCTGGTGACGAGGCATTTATTTCACTCAGGTGTTTTGGAGACAGAATTCTTCTGAACGTTGCAGGATAGCAGCTCTAGAGGACTGGAGTTTGGCACCCTTGCTTTACAAAATGTTCTAATCCACAATTTAGTAATCTAATAATATCTCCCTCTTTCCATTAGGGAAGTGCTGTCCTTGTCTGGTTCGCTTCCCCTCCTGGTTAATTCATCAACAAACTCATTTGAACAGATTACACGAATGGGACAGCTTTCGCAACAACACCACCCATATATACAATATATATATATATATATATATATATATATATATATATATATATATATATATATATATATATATATATATATATATATATATATATATATATACTAAGCAGTAGCAGGGTGAACGATGTGTATGCATGGGTGCATACACATGGGAGCGCACATACTGTGCAAGCTGTATTAACAGATATCAAAACTTTATCAAAACTATCATCAAGCCTGCCTAACACTCAGCTCACTCATGCAACACCTCGTTTTCACAGACAAATTGATATGTATTGAGCTGTGTTCCTGTGACAGACCAGCAAAACGTGGTGCATGACTGTAAGGTGGAACACGCGGTTTTCAAAATGTTGTACTGATAAAAACGTTAAAAGCACCTCGCTATCCAGTTCTCCTTAATCTAACAGAACAAAATAAAATCTAGTGCATCACATTTGCTTTGAGAAGGTACCTGATCATTAGAAAGAGTCAGCCTGTGTATAGTTTACTCTCAGCATGAACACAGCTGTTCTCTGAAGGCCCCAGAGGTCTGTCAGAGCGCATTAGTGAACAAACAGCACCATGAAGACCAAGACACACACCACACAGGTCAAGGATAAAGTTGAGGAGACGTTTCAAGCAGGGTTAGGTCATAAAACAGTATCCCAAGCTGTCAACGTCACACAGAGGGCTGTGGAGAGCATCGTCCCAAACCGAATAGAGGATGGCAGCTATACCTAAATTCACTGCCCAAGGGCTTTGGTCATTCATCAGAGAAGCACCCAAGGGACCCATGTTAATTCTAGAAGAGCTGCAGAGACCCACAGCTCAGAGAGGCGAATATGTGCAACTGGAGAGCCAGACGAAAGCCAGAAGCCCTGTTTGGACTTTGCCAAACATCTTTTTCTTTTTTTTTTTGGAACATTGGTGGAGGTGCTCTGGTCCGTTGACACCAAAATTGAACATTTTGGTCTTTATATGGAACACTATGTGTGGTCGAAAACTAACAAAATCCCTCCAGTAATGCATGGTGGTGGCAGCATCATGCTGTGGACAGGGAACGGGTGGAGGTAAATACAGGGCAGTCCTGGAAGTCCCCCTCCCTCCACCCACCACGTGTTTTAATTACGCACGACTTAATGCTGGTTTATCACATAAAATCCTAACAAAATAAACAGAGCTTTGTGCCTGTAAGGCGAAGAAAGGTTCAAGGGGAACGAAACAGTGCATTCTGCAAGGCACTGTTTGCAAGACCTTGCAAAGAACTTTGAGGATTTACAATGTTTGCATGTGTGTGTATATCTGTGTCACTCAGAATAAGAATGGGAGTGTACTGGGTGTGTGTGTGTGTGTGTGTGTGTGTGTGTGTGTGTGTGTGGTTCAAAACATACAACTGCAGTGATTAGAAAAGTCTGGGCAGCCCCACACAAGCATGCCTGGGATTCCAGAGGTCTCACAAGGAGAGTATTTTTTTTTTGGGTGGTCTTATCTTCCCCAAGAGAAGTGATGCAAAAACACAGGGACGGAAGCCCCGTGGTTAAGGACCTGCCTCCAGGGCCAGAGGTACGACGTGTGGGAAAGCGTTTTGGAGACTTGACATGCCTGCCTGTAAACATGTGGAGAAAGCCAGGGAGGGCTTCCCACGACAGTATTTACGGAGCACAGTACCAATCAGAGCTAGTTTAATGAGATTGATTGTGTTTATCTTTCATCGTGTACATTAGACATCTGCCAAGCACTTGAGAAAGAGCTGCGCCGTGAACGCCTCATTCTCTTTCTGCTCCTATATTTTCCTCTTTTTTTTTTTTTTTTTTTGCCGAGGTTTTACAGAAAAGATCCGCAGCCCATCTGTGCAGAGCCTGCCTGGCAGGCGCACACACACACACACACACACACACACACACACACACAAACCCACGCTTAGAAAATGTAATCTAGTAATAGAGGTTGTAGCAGATTTAAAGTCACATCACATAATGATGCATCATGTAAATTACTTTCAGCGCCATAATGCCGCAACCTAATCCACAGGTGAACTTTAAAAGTACTCGGCATACATTTCCAAAAGAAGAATACAACTAACAAGAGCAGAAAAACTCGCCGTTTCATAGGCATTAAGTATTTCTTTCCAACATGCAAAACTTTTAAAGTTAAGAGATATGCCATCCAGCCACGTTTGAAAAATACATCCCGACTCCGATTTTTTTCAACAGCCTATGCTTAACAAGAAGCACTTAGAATTAATTAGACTCAGCTTCTATTCATTAAAACGAGCATGAATTTAAATATCGCCTTTGTATACTCCGGAGAGCAATACAGAGGGAAAGCTTTAAATAAGCGAGCTTGACATTTACATGGCTCATAGAAAAACCGCGCTTCTTCCTCGTGTGTCACGCGTGACGGAAACACCTACCCAGATCTAGCAGCCAGAACTTGCAGCTGTCTGAGGGGTCTTCCCCTGACAAATCCATTGAGAAAAACGGACTCAAAGACACCAAGGACTCGATCCCACGGGCCATGTCCGCCGAGTATTAAGCCTCTGGATTCCCGACTTATTCTGTTAAAGCATCTCCATGCATACAAGATTTATTTATTTAAAAAAAAAAAAAGAAAATCCTACGCTAATCCGAAGTGCTGGGAAAAGGTCTCGTAATTAAATAAACGTCGCTGATATTCCACAGAGAGGAAGTGTGAAGTCCGGCACGAGGAGGAAGGAGAAGCCAAATGCTGCATTATAGTGTAGGATGTTTTCCTCTCCCTTTCTTTGTATCTCCTTTTCCTCCCACCCTCCCTGGTGAGTGGGCTGCTGTGAGGATATCTCCTGCTCCAAAGGGACGTCTGGAAACATGCAGCTCATCTACCGTATTACCCTTTGTAGAAGCACCCACACAGCTCGTGTGGGTGGGTGCATATTTTACAGGCATTAGGAAGCATACAAGTTGTGCAGTATGCTTGGAGTAAATATAGACTCGGTTATGAAATCCATCTGAAGCGAACAAGGGAAAAGGCTCACCAGCAAAAATGGAGGCGAGATGCACAAAGATGTCCCAGTGCAACTCTAACAAACAAAAAAAAAAGGAGTATGGGTCTCTTTCCGGGGTCTAATCAGACTCTGAGGGCAGATGTGCAAAAAAGCTGATGTTCATTCACAGTTATCAATGGTGCTGCCTTTTTGTGGATGCTCCTGTTTTTATTCAATCTAAGCTGCACTGAGAGTCAAAAACCTTGATCAATAAGAGACTTCCATGTTAACAACTGTGAGTATATAACTAATATGCATGTTTGCCAGCAGCTATTTCTAAAAAAAAAAAAAAACAAAAAAAAAAAAACAGTAATATCCCACTATAAGAGCAGAACATCAACTGCTTTGCAGACTCATTCCTCTGGGTGGGAACATCTCAATTTTGTAAAAAAAAAAAAAAAAAAAAAACAACACAGAAGATTAAATAGCAAAGATTCCTGGACAACAGTCTGATTTCCGGAACAGTGACTTTCTCACAACTTTCAGGCAAAAAAGAAAAAAAAAAGCATGGCTAATCAGGAAGGAAAAAAAAAGACTGCAAAGATGTTTACTTCATTTCTGTCCACCTCCTACACTGAAACATTTTTTTTTTACTACACCAACCCCTGCAGTGAGAGCCTCCCTTTCATTACTCCCTCTGGCCACATGAAGAACAACACAAACTGGCTGTGAAGGTGCCGTCAGGGGATCACAAACACGACAGCACACAGGAACGCAACAGCTGGGGTTGAACGTGCTCAATAGGCAGTTGGGAAATTCTTCCCTATTTTTCCGCTGGACTCTTGTTGTAAATCGTGCGGCTCACTCAGAGACTGCAGGCGTCTTGTAATTTAAACACGAACGCCGACTTTTCTTGTACTGACTATAAAGAGGCTGCAAGCCAAATATTTTTTTATGCCTTATCTCCATAGAAACAAACAGTTCAGCTCTCACCCACTCTCCCAGATCCCAAAAACTAAGAGGCAAAACTAGAAGACAAAGCAGGAGTCTGTAACTTTGACTAACTTCCACAGTGGTCATTTTCTTTTGTTCAATTTCGTCAGCTTTCTGCATAAGATTTAAAGTATTCAGCTGACAGGAAAACAGCCTGATATCTAATATCAAGTATGCAGTAGCAGAAACTAAACATGCACCAGGAAATAAGCCAGTGCCTATAGAAGCCCTACCAGGTCATAACACTGTGTAGGCGGAAAAAAAAGATTCAAAATCCGTCGTTTTCAGTATCAGCTAGGTCCTATAAATAAAACCTGAGGTATCAGAGATATGTGAGACGTTTAAAGGGGAAATATATATTTATACGACATGTCAATGTCACAACTTCTTTGTGCTTCATTAAAGGCTGGTTCACAAGGTAGGATTTTAAAATAGTCGGCCAATTTTCAACGCTTGAGACAGCAAACGACAAAAAGTCGTAGATCAAACAGGTTTGGCTCGTACAGTGTGCGGTGTCCGGTCGGACGGCGAGCACAACACGCCACACGCGAACACATCTCACCGAAGATCATTCAGATGTCAGACGGGAAATCTTGCAAATCCTCTCAGGATCAGAACGCGAGTATACAGAACAAAGATAGACGACCAGGAAGAATGCAGATATTTTGTGGACTAATTTTAACAGAGAAAATAACATAACAAAAAGAAAAGGCATAGATTAAAGAAGCGGAGACAATGCGACTGAGGGGCTTGTTACACTATGAAATGGAGGAGAGTTGTTGTTTTTCTCTCAGGAATCCCTCATCTCACTCTCTGCCTGGCTACATGTCACATTCAACATACTGTATGCTCATTTGTCCTCGAGGGACACCACACGTGCTAGCATATCGAGGCAAGACTATCCAACATATTGAATAACCTCGATTTGAGGTCAGAGCGGTCCCGACGTTCCACCGAGCGGACCCGATCGCTCTTAACACACCACACACGGTAGGAATATCTCTTAAGGTTATTTTATAATAATCTTAAGATTATCGCGCCTCTCGGAAGGGGAGGATGGGGGCGAAAATCGGCTAAAGAACCAGCCTTCTTTGGGTAGAGCGAGTGAGAGCAAGACTTTCAGTGGATAACAGGAAGGGTGAATGAAGTCCAACAAATGTTCTGTGTTGAACTTAGAAATGTGTGCAGCTTTCTGAAAATCTCAAAGTTAGGGTATATTCTCGAGGAAAAGCACATGGAGAATGCCTTAGTGATGGTGAACATACTAATCATTAAAATAGTCATAATGTTTTTCCAAAAAGTTGTTTTACGGGGACTGCTCTCTCACACAAACAGTTTAATGTTGGCTCTGCTTCTGACAGAAAATTCATGAAATTACCCCATAAGAAAGCTTCTAAAATTGGTACTGAAACTAAAACTGAAATTAGCCTCAAAATTCTGATTGGTGCAGCTTTACCAGAAAACCTTTCTTATACTTAGTCTCATAACAAAACCTACAAGACCAATAGAAAAAGATTTTACCCACAATACCATAAGTAGGGATTAAACCGGGCTTTCTAGTCTCAGCGACTTACAGCACTGCAGAACAGCAGATGGCACTTCATGGTATCATTGCACTGACCCACAAAAAACTGAAACTGAGCTGTCCCTGAGGAACAAGCGGAAGAAACGTGAGACATTTCAACTGTTTAGACCCTTACATCAAAACGATCTAGAACACACCCAAAAAAAAGCACATTTAATAATCACAAAATGCACGAAAACAGCTTATCATCATGACTGATCCATTTTTTGACATTGAGGCTGCCAGCATTTCACAACACACCCTATGTTTGCTGTTTGTCATGCTGGAGAGGCATGCGGTTTCATGCTGAAGCCAGGAAGAGGGCTTCCAAAGGTAATAATAAGGTAGGTAGCCGCCGAGAGGACGTAAGAGGAAGTCATGAAATCTTTTAAAAGATAATTATAAGAGCCGAGCTTCAGACGTGTTCCTCGTAGTTGCATAGCAACACTTGGAAATACATGTTTGTGATTCCCTAAGCAGCTACTTAATAAGAAACAGAGGTTCTGCAGGTCAACTGTGATACGGCTGCAAATAAAGAATACATTCTGTTAGGTTTCCTGTCTCCATGTGTGCATGGCTGCGATGTGCACCTGTTCAACTAGACGTTGAGATGTGGATTATCACATTTAATCACAGCAAGGTGCCAAAATGTAAGAAAACGTGCCCTTAAAGATAATTACTTTGTCAGATACATCTCAGTATGCTCAAATATCTTAAAATCCACTGAAGGTTAAAGAGTTCAGGAACATGCTCTGGTCCTACCTTTGTGGTTGAACAGCCCTTCCATTTCCATGGAGGACCGAGAGTGAGCAATGCAGAGGATGGAGCAGGGTACGATTCCCTCCTGAGCAGGAGAGCGGTCCGTGGTCCTGACCAAACACCAGTCTGGCTTGTCATGGAGTCGCTCCAGAACCTCCACAGTCTGGCCTCGACGCACGGTAAGCTCCCCATTGCTGCCACCGTTACCGGCCACAAAGTCATGGATCACCACTGTCAGTTCACAGCCACCAGAGAGCTGCAATGAAAGCAACAAAGTACCACTTATTTAGTTTTCATGCACAGAGAAACTAACTGGTAACTAGAATCTACTGATTTTGTGCTTAATTGGCCATGGCATGCGTCAACCAGCCAGAAACTAAGAAATTGGATATTTTGTCAATCCCTGAAAGCGTCATACGTAAGTACCACCAGGTCACGTCAATAAAAACACTCTTCGGAGTTTACAGTAATAAGAGTCATCAAAGCAGATTGGTCAAAAAGTTTCTTATCCAGGAAAACCCAGCAGATTACATCAAGTCTTGCCAAGCAGCATTCACTCCTCCTGAAAGAGCGTAAAGCCACGGTAGCTACACGCTCTGCACTGACGATGGCTTTGCAGCAATCCCTCGTACCGAGAATGCATGTAGCGACAGTGGAGAGGAACATGTCCTTTTAACAGGATGAAATCTCCAGGAAAACCAGGGTCAGTGTGAACGCCCATCTGCATCAACCGACTGGGGGTATGAGAAGACAGAGCACACATAGATCCAGGAATCTTTTCTCTATAAGACAGTATGGTCAAATGATCTGTCCCTGTGGATGGTGTCAATTTGGACTGTTTGATCCTTTTTATATTTTCAGTCTATAGGCTGGTTTATGCTTGACGCTTTGCCGTGTGGAAATGAGATGTGCGGACACAACGACTGCACCATCTATGCTCCGAAGTAGCACTATTCTCCTAGACTCTAGAGGGCAGTGTTGTGATCCTTTGCCGAGCGTACTACACCCCACTACACGTAAAGTAGAAAACAAATGTGTTTACAACATTTTAAAGCCTCGTCCTTTTATTTCAAGAGTGACTGTGATTTCTCTCCAAGAATTGCTAACAATTTGTTGATCCCAATGATCTTTATGGGCCGAATCATAAAAATGTCTATTTACGAATGTCCGCCAGCAGGAGCTCTTCCTTATCCACCATGTTTTCCCTTACTGGACTGTCCAAGTAGTTAGGAATTTTCCTAGGTGCACGGAGTGGAAACTTTTGGCGGTGCGGAGGAGCGTGGCAGCTATAATTATATATGGCCGCGCAAACTTCACGGATGCATCAAGCATAAACTAGCTTTTAGTTTGTCAGAGCATTGAGGATTTAAAAATATATTCAACCTCTTAGAAAAGCCAAAGGTCAAGGTAAGGCTTAACATCCTCCCAAGGAAAACACACGAGGAGCTGGTAGTAACCTGTGACCAAGGTGCGCTAACCTCGGTAATCTCCAATATAAAATCCAAAAGTTTCAGATGTCAACTCTCGACATCATATTGCCTTTGTTTTAAAATACTATTACAACCCTGTTCTACATTGACAGTTCTCTCACACAGATTGATGCCTTTCTGCTAATGTATGTAATTAAGGACCGCTCTCAGCAGGAAGGCTGGGAAACCTACGTTGAATCCGCTAACATCAGTACCGAGCTTTACAAAACACAGATTGGAAAGCTGCCTCAAAATTCTGATCACCGCACCCCTAAACATATTTTTTATTAATTGTTTTTTTATTAATTGATTTTTTTATTAGCTGTTGGCATGACTGCAGGAAATTAGTGTAAATATTTAGCACCAACACACAAAATAGGAAGGACTTAAAACACTGGATGTGCACAGGTATAAAACTGATTATCAGAGTAAAGGACAACCTAGTGTTGTTTTAGTCCAAGCTTAATCATACAAAATATATATATTTCAAATTCAGATTTTATACATATTTCACCATTTTATATGACATATAAACATGAACAAATCTGAAAAAAAGAGTAATTAACCGGCACAGAAATTTCATGCAGATGCAACAATGAATTTGCTGCAACAATTCTTTAAGTAATATCTCATAGTGTTTAAAAGTGTGATAAAACACTATCATAAGATTGGAATTTATCAGAGCAAATAAAATAAAAAATCAATGCAGTGAATATTTATACCAAACATATATAGTGCATCATCACATGTTAAAGATATTTTATCTAATTCTATTAATTAGGGAAGTAATGCCAGCCATACACCGCGTAAATTAAAAACAAGTTCACATACTACAGGTGTCAGGTCATTATTTGCAACATACCCTTTGATAATGTGGCAGTGCCAGAGAACTGAGGAGCTGAGAAACAGGATTTGAGATCTTCTCCTCAAGTTTGTCAATTGTCTTCCACTCCCTCATCGCGAAAGATGGACAGAATGGCAACCCGAGTGTTGGAGAGCGGTCTGATTTTTCAGCAAAGCTTCCTAAAACGTTCCTAAATCCCACTTAAAAGCAGATCTATGTAAAAGGAGAGGTTACCCAGAGGTCATTTCCTGAAAATTGCGGTTTAGAAGATATGTTACATTTATTAGAAACTCTTCCAAATCAAGCTGAGAAATTGTCCACAACTGAAGTGAACTGATAAATAAATCTCCTCACGTAGATCTCCTCTCTGCAGCAGAGCAATTCAAATCCATCCTTCTTCTAATAACTGCTTCCAAAAAAAAGTGGCCTGGCTAAAGCCCCGTGCCATCAAAAAAAACAAAAAGAAAAAAAAAAACGACTCCAGAAAAGTAGAGGATACAAAAAATATAAAAAAACCGATTGGCCCAAATTTTTAAGGGAAGTTTTTGATCAATAAATGTGACGAGATAACGCTGTGCTCTCCTGTCTGGCAAGGAGACGAGCATCCTCTGTGATGAGAGAGTGGGAGGCTGAAGCTGCTGCCACACAAGTCAGTCACTTCAGCAGAGGCACACCGGAACAGGAGCGCACGCGCGCCCTCAGCTCGCTGCAACACAAACACACCACTGTCCCTGCCCCCTGAATGAAATGTCTCATGCGAGTCCCCGCGGAAAGAGAGGGGCACAGAGACGCATTGAAAAAGCGGGGATGAGATGCCCATTCAAATGTGCACGTGTTCCTCTGTGTCTCCGATCGATATGCATGTGAGCACGCTCCGAGGTGAGGGGCGGACAAGCTCTTAATTAATTAGCCGCATTGATGTTTTTGACTCGAGAAGGCAGATGCGCAAGCAGAGACGCCGCTCGCTCGCCTCCCATCGAGAACCGTCCAGTGTTACATAAAGCAGCTGCGGGGCTGAGATCAACGCCGCGCTAACAGTTAAACTGCGAAACTCGACATTGTAATTTTCCCATTTCTCCTGATTGCAGAGCAGGCCGGCGAGGGCTAATCTCGGGTAAATCCGAGTCAAGTGTGAAAATAATGACCCGGTCCGCTGCTCAGGTTTATAATTAATACGACACGAAGGCAGTGGAAGATTTTTTCTTTCTTTTTTTTTTTTTATCTGACTGTGCTGGGTGTTAGCTTTACAATTGATCATGCTGAACGTAGGAGGAGAAGCCTTCTGTGGTGTGATCGCCACTTATAACCGAAGCTGATCATTTCTGGTCCAAGAGAGCTAGGATTTTCTCCCTCTAGCGTGCGCGCACACGCACACACACACACACACACACACACACACACACACACACACACACTTATAGGGTTCTGTCAGATGGGCTGTTTCTTCCTCTCGACACAATACGACACTTTTACAGGAAGTGATTTCGGGACAGTTGTCGACATCCAGGCGGTTTGCAGTTTCTGGCGGAAATGTGTGACAGCGCCGGTCTTGACCAATCACAGAACAGCTACTTATTGTCATCCAGAAACAACAGTGGGCTTTGTGATATAGGTAGAGACTTGGAAATGTCTACAGACTGCCAAACCTAGGTACTGCCTGGTAGATATAAAGTAAAAGAATAATGTGTGTGTGTGTGTGTGTGTGGGAGCTCCAACCTTGTCGCTGTCCAGTGTGTTCTGGGAGGTCCGGGAGGCGATAGAGATGGTATCCGGTTGGCTGCTGGCATCTCCCTGGCTGTCCAGCTCCTCTCCATCCCTTAAGGAAGATAAAACATAACAATGTTTTCCATAACTTTGAAAAAAACAACAACAAAAAAACAGTTTCTAGATATTGGTGAAATATTCTCACAGCTCAAACTTCTGTACTTGTTATCACAGTATAGCCACTAACATCAATGTGTTTTATTGTTTTGTCAGATGACAATCACCAAGTAGTGCATTATTGTGAAGGGCTGTTGTGAAGAACCTTTTCACAAGCAAAACTCCTAAACGTGTGCCATGTGTTTCTGTTCAGCTGTAAAACCACCTCTGCATTGCACCGCGTACGAATGAAGACGCACATTTGTGCACCTTCTTCAGAAATAGTTAAAGTTCAATCAGACTTCATGAAGACCACAGTTCCAGTCCCTGACAAAGAAAAATTCCTACAGTATCATGCTGCCACCACCACCACCGTGTTCTAACATGAAGGTGGTGTGTTCAGATTCATGTCCAAGGTTTTGCACTGAGTCTAAAAAGTTCAGCTGCTTCTGCATGTTTTAAACTGGACTTGTAAAAACCTTCTCTCATCTCCGCATGGTTTTTTTTTTCTTTATAGAGGGCCTGCTAGTGGGATGCACAACTAATAGTTGTCTTCAGAGTTATTATGGGCCTCTATGCTGCTTCTGATTATTTTCCATAGATTTAAGAGTGGCATACGTCTTATTTTCAGATGGTGGATTGTGACGTTTGAGATTATTCAGGTATTTTCGAACCTAACGTTGTTTTTGGTGTCTCCACAACTATCTGCTGTGTTTCTTGTTCTTTGTGATGCCGATTTGCTCCCCCCCCCCCCCCCCCCCCCAATAATGATTCTGTAACAAACCTCTGGGGATTTTACTTGTCAAAGTAAAATCTGTCGGGCTCTTTTTGGCATTGAGTCAACAATTGTTATTGCTACATTGCCAGGACAAGGAAAAAAACAAACAAACAAAAAAAAAACTTATTTGTACTGCAATTACATCCACATGCACCCTATTTACCAATTACGTGACTTCTAAAGGAAATTGGTAGCCCAGGATTGTATTTAGGGATATCAGAGTTAAGGGGACTGAATGCAACCACACCCCACGCTGTTTAGAGTTTTATTTGTAAAAACTTGAAAACTATAAACACTTTTCACTCCAATTCAAAATCATGCAATACTTTGTCCTTCACGCAAAATCCTAAAAAGTAAAACATTTAAAAGCACAAGGGGTATACATACTTTTCAAACGCACCTTTTACTCATGTTGTATATTGTCTGTGTGTGCAATCGACTGCTGTGTCTAGCAGTCAGGATGACAAAACTAACTTACTTATCCGAACCGCTTCGCTTACCGTCTGCCTTTATGTTTCGCAGTAGTGGCCTTGGGGATGTGAATGGGCTCCTTCAGAGCTCCTCGCAGGAGGGTCGTTCGCTCCTGGATGACTTCCCTGATGTGCTTGATCCAGTCCTGCTTGTTCTCTATGCTCGATGCCTGCGGCGAAGCACACGGACAGTTCAGACAAAGCTACACGTGGAAAACTCATGATGGCACTTCCGTCTCGTCTGCTCTCTTTAAAATAATACGCAAAAGATGCAGAACATCAGATTTTTCCTCAAAGAAAGGCTAAAGGCAGGGGCTTTGTTTAGTGAAGAGCGGCCGGTTGACCCGCGGCATCGTGTAAGCGTGTACCGGCCACAGAGCGACGTTAGTTGTGGCGATAATTGCCTACAAACCGTTAGAACCATAACATCTTTTTGGAGCCACTATTTCATGATCAATAAACTCAAAAAAGGACGACTCAGAGAATAAGAACATTTAACATGTTTATAATCTGAACAGCTTTCACTCTCTTTCTATTTTAGCAGCTTCCATGGCTGCTTCAGTGCTTGCACCGTAACATATTAACAAGCATCTCGGCCTTGTTCGTTGTTTAGTCGTCCTTCAGCTGAGACATTATTCTTGCAGCTTTGGCCTTATATGGCGGTTTCCTTGCCTGTCTCTTTTGCCCGTCGATTCTGTGAGTCTCACATAAACATGACGCCAGCCACAAGCGGGTTTAGATCGGCGTCAGAAACATACCTGTAGCTGCAGAAAACATTACGTCTGACTCACTGGATGAGAGCTATTAGTTGCTGATGAGTTTGAATTATGACTCATTATTGTCTATGAAAATGTCTGCGCGTGTTCAGATTAATAAATGGCAGCAAGTAAAAGCCCACTCCACCACCCGCCCTTAATATAAGTGAACGAAAGAGACTTTGAAGGTAGAGTTCAGTGGTCCTCAACAGATGACCAATGGTCAGATCTTTACCCCCCCCCACCTGTGTTTTTTTTTGTTTTCACTATATTCTCATTTCCATACTCAGCTGGCATGGTATTGTATGCGCTGCATTTTGATAACGCAAAGACCATGTATGTAACAGAGCAACGTGGGCTGTCATCTCCATGCCAACGATGCGCCGACAGCAAGTCGGTGTCAGCTGGAAATCGGCGCTGCATCGCGAGCAAAGCGCTTTCACTTTACTCTCAAAGCCGTTCGCAAATTGATTGCATCCTCGCCGTAGGAGCCGAGTCTGGAAGAGAGCGATGCGTTCCAGATTAACTGAAAAAAAAAAAAAAAAAAAAAAAAAAAAAAAA